>NW_028180326.1:0-17162 GCF_964030765.1 Micromesistius poutassou | reverse complement strand
GTTTTTTTGTTTGTCATTGTTTAGTAATTCATCGTCATTATGGGAATTGTCATTGTCGTGTTAAAATGCCACCGCTTTTTTCATGTGATGCCTGGTTTTCTTTAGCCTCTTTCTTTAGTTATGGTATATTTATGGTGATTTAGGATTTAACAGCACTACTACAGCTCCCTTGAGTCCTCTCAAGATGGCGGAGTATCACAGACAAATATCCCATGGTGCATTCTGATGTACGAGCCCTATTGCTACCGCGGCTGTGTTTGGTATGGTATATTCTTATAACAGTTATGAATCAGCAGCTAAATATTTTATTTTTCTGTGACTCTTTTTGTCATCCATTTGTCATCCATTTTCCAATTCTCACAGTAATAAATATATTTGATATTTTTTCCATGAGGATTGATTTTTCCTGTGCACGGACTTGTGCATAATAGTGAAACAAGAACAAAAGTATGGTGACGATCTAGGTACAATCATGATTAAAACATAATTTGAACAATATGTAACTATATATGAAATTAATCCAAATAAGGTATCATGTCAGGAACATGATTGAACATGTGATGACATAATTAAGTGGGCTCGTAAAAATAAATGATCCAACCTAAGAATAGTGGATTTATTACTCTTTTATTTATTCTGTGAGGCAGTATAAGGCAATGATCAGAGTGGCTTTGTCAGGAAGAAGTTCATAAGCCGGGTCGTACCACTTCACAAAGACAGAAATGTAAAGGGCTTAGTGAATGGTACCGGCCAATAAAAGTCATACAAACAACTCCTTCAAACTCTCCCACATTCCTGGGTGTGTGCTTTGTATTGGCTCCGGTGCGTAACGTAATTACGCATTTACTTCAAAGGCAAAAGACTCAAAGGCCAAACGCATTTGCAGCCTGCGAACAATTAAAAATAATGATCACTTTCACACATTCATTCTGTATTTCAAGATTGGGCAAACAGGAATCGAAGGCCATTGATGTCGACAGGTTTCGCACAGATGGGAAAACCTGAGCTGTGTTTCGTATCGGTGACACTTTCTTGTTTGCCTCTGCTAGTTTGTCTCTTTGGTCAGCTGCACTGTTAGTGACTGCGATCACCTGTTGTGTGGCCTTGGGATAGCCTTGAGCTGGCATAATGGTGGTTCAATCTGTCTAAACACCACCGCGACAGAACCGGTGACACCTCCTCCACCCAGCCGGCACTTTGCTGCTGGTGTAATTTTCCCCTTTCGCTTCCCAAACAAACAGGGGTGTAATTACTCCTCCTTCGCTCTCACCACCGCCCTGTCGCCGTGCAGGGTGTCTGCTCAGCGAGCCCCTATACAACCCCTATGCAGAGGGCCACGTTTCACCCTCCACAAATCTAAACAAACAAAGCAAACACAAACCCATGGGAACCATACACTCTGCCAGCAGTTGTTGACAACACTGAACGATACCCGGGCTTAGTTGAATCCCACAGTCATTCACACAGGGGGCCTCGTTCTGTACAGCTAATCTCTGAACCCTTCAAACATTTACGTTTACGTTTAGGGCATTTAGCAGACGCTTTGATCATAGGCGACTGTCAACCATTTAAACACACACACACACACACACCGACACCGACGGAGTCAGCCACGCAGGCTGACGACAGCCAGGTCTCCAGCAGCAGTCAGGGGTGAGGGGCGTCTCGCTCAGGGGACACCTCCGCACTCACTCTAGCTAGGAGGAGTCAGGGATCGAACCAGCGACCCTTCTGGTTACAGTTCAACCCGCCTCCACCTCCCTGAGCTGGAGACGAGCTAAGCCGACCGCACGGGACATGTGACTCTCACCTGAGCCCGCAGGCCGCTGACCGCGCTCTCCTCCCGGGACCAGTCCCGCAGCACCGAGCCTCCGTTCCGCGCCCCCCAGTCCGCGATCTGACCCTCCAGCCGCACGTTGGTGTCCCGCAGCCTCTCCATGTGCTCCAGGAAGCCCCTGAGCCGGGCGTCGAGACCGCGGACCTCCGCTCTGCGGTCCTCCATTACCTCCATGGAGACCTGAGCTGTATACCTCAGCAGTCAGTGTTTACACCACAAAATCAACCATCCGGGTAGCGTCCAGGGTTTAAAGGGGAAATGGAAAAAAAAGAGACGCGAGAGCGGTCCGAGGGCCCCCTTTCGACGACGAGGAAGGAGTTACCAAGGCAGGCAGGGCGATACGCCTCTTCGGGAGACGCAGGTAATGATTAGAGTTAAGTCACGCGGTGTTTGCAGGCAAGCAAAGCACTCTTCCACGCATCCTCAGCAGAGGTCCTGGGGAGGCGTCGGCTGGGTAAACATTTACCCAGCCGTACTCACTCACTGAAACAACGCCACCCGCCACCTTCTCCCTGAACCTCTTCCCTTCCCGGGACTGGAGATGGCCGTGTTTCCCAGCGGCAGCAGCAGGCGCTCCGCGGGTTTGGTGGTGGGGGGGGGGGGGTGGGGGGGGCCCCGGCGGCGGTGAGATCGCCCTGAAGTATTCGCTCTCTCTCTCTCCCTCTCCGTCCGGGTCAGGGCAAGCCGCTCCAACACACCCAGTGGACGGGGCTTAGCCGCATTCCTCTGCCCCGGAGTGGGTCAGGAACCCTTTCCCCCCACCACACCCCCGCCCGCCCCCCACCCCCCCGCCCACCCCCCCTTCCCTTCCCTTCCCTGCAGAGTTCCACCGGTCGAACACAACACCAAAACGGGCGCCGGTGGAGGGAGGTGACCCCGACGGCGGCGGCGGCGGCGGCGGAGGGAGGCTCTTGCTCGGGGTGTTCGGTTTCTCGGAGTGTCTCGGCCCGGTGGTTTAAGAGGACGGCTCCATGACAGGGGCGATGTGTTCTCCCTACTGTCCCACCTATTCCCCCCCCAACCCAACCACCCAGCCAGGCTTTGGCCGAGGATAGAGAGGACTGGGGGGAGTGGGAGTGGGGGTGGGGGTGGGGGGGGGGGGTGTGTGGTGTGAGGAGGTGTGGGGGTGTTGGGGGGTGGATACTGGACACAGAGCTTTTATCACCGGTGCTCTGAGGCCCTTTGTACCGCCTGATCCAGGGATTACTGAGCCGCTTTCAAAGAGTCAGAAATACCAGAAGGGGGGGACTGTACGTACGACTGTACGTTTGTGCGCGCGCCCACAGGGATATTAATTGTGTGTTCCTGCAAAGCGCGTCCGTGTGAAAGCGTGTGCCTATTTGTTTGCAGGGTGGGTGTGTGCATGTGTTTGTGTTTGCATAATGGATGTGAATTGACTGCCCCTCTCGGTTGCATTGGCGAAAGCGCGTGGTATCTGTGGAATAAAAGGAGGAGCGATAAGGCGTGAACTTTGGACAGGGTGTCCTTTGGCTCAGCTCGGGTATTGGAGGACGGGGGGGGGGTCTTTCTGGGTCTGATTGCTAAGAGACAGGCGCAAGTGCCAAGCACTAATAATTGTAAGGTTAACCCTTTCCGCATATACATACAACGATAGCTAGGATAAGATGCTACATGATGCTAAATACTATTTTTAAGTGCCAGGTTGTAAAACATACAATAAGTGCGTACATTAATTGCCAGGATGTAAGTGCGTCAGAGTTGGAACTTGGAAACTTTGAGAGTGCATAACAATGGTGTTATTGTTAATTCTCTCTCACAGACGGTATGGCACAGGCCCAGACGACAGTGAAAGAGATATGCTGATGTTGATGCTCATTTGATAACTTGTTAGATTAGATTGTTTCAGGGTGCCACCGTAAATAGAAACTAACCATTAACCATTCTGACTATTTGTTTTTCTTCTCATGGGTCTGTCTAGACCAGTGTTTCTCAACCTGTGGAACGTGTACAACTTGGAGTTTTCGAAGGAACTGCAGGTGTGTCATTCTATTGTTGACATAGACACAAAAACAATATTGGAAAGAAACTAAACCTAAACCTATAAACTGATGATTGACATACATTTTTATTTTTGAAATATTGCTCAGTTGCTTTGTGGCTTGTTATTATTTCAAATATTATTTCAGTATTGCATTGTACGTTCAATGATATGTTTTCTAATGATCATTTGCTTAACGCACTAATGAACACATAAGTCACGTTGCTGCCTTTCCTTTCTCCTGTCTCCACTGGCCATGGCCTTCTTGCAGTTCTGGTTGTGTATAAAGGGGGCGATGCCACTCTTTGCTCAGCCACTACATCTGTATTTATCTACCTTTCACCGTTTGCATATGAGGTTGTCCGCAAACATCTTGATGGCAGTTCAATGGTTCACCTCAGGTCAAAGGTCAAGGAACCAGTGGTATAAACTTGACATTTTGCAAGATACATTTACAAACTACATTATGGACAGATAGTAAGTGAGGGATATTTTTCGGCTGGGGATCACATTGTCGGATGACGTCCTTTTTGTTCTGCACACCCACACCAAACCACATTCAGACCCAGACCTGGGGATTATTGATGACACACTACTAATCTTGCCCTTCAATGAAATTACAAAACACCATTACACATCGACACGTTCTGAACCCAGACAGACAGCAGATCATCAGGGAGGTATTTGACGGTAGTTGACGGACAAAATGCAGTTTAACTGACTAATTGAAACACTTCGTCAGTATTTTTAGCTTTTAATTGGTGTATTTATGTCAAAAAGCCAGCTTGTGTGCGTGGACGACAAAGAACAGGTAAACAGAAAGAAAGATAGCGCTGTTATAGAGACATTCAACAACAATGTCAATTTTATTCAAACCGTGCGTGCCAACACTACAAAGCAGACAACGAAAAGACAACCCGGCAAGGTCTGCCAGGAAACTTCTTGCCACACCGTCGTCCATGCCAGCTCAGCAGAGTGGCGTGCACCCGGCCCAGGGGGCGCTGATGACGCAGCCAGTGAGGGACAACCGTCCCGAGATAATCCCGTTAAAGACACTCGGAGGCCTGGCCGTTTGCAGACGAGGTCCTCACACCTGGATCGGATGGAACCGACTCCGGTGTGAAACTCAATAAGAATGCGGCCGAGCCGGTTCTGAACCCGAGCACAACGCAACTCCCACGGGTGCCGAGCGGTAACCCGGTGACGCGTTGCACGACACATGGCGCGCAGGGAGTGTTGTGACGGGTGACTCAGCACGTGTGGGTTTTACTGAAGAAAACAGACAGGTCGCGACTGGTAGTTCGTCAATATTATGGCAGGACAGGAGACAAGTCAATTCAGCTTCTGGAACATTATCCTGACAGTTTCAACCGCTTTTGAGGAAGTGTCATTTTGTTTTGGACGGCTGCCAGAGTTGTTTAAAATGATTAGCTATGAACAGGACTGGTGGAGTCCTCTGGTTCGTGGCCCCATGATGCTGCTTTCCTCCTACGCGGCTGTGAGGATCTCTTTGAACGTTGCTCACATGGTGTGTTCTGGTGGTGGTTGGATGGTACAAACACACGTATTGGTGCCTGAGGAGTTCTGTTCCATTCATAGTAAAGAACACATGGCAAGAGAATATCCTGCAATGGTTGACACTACACACACCTTTGTTTGAAAGGTGTTGTAGTCCAAATCTGTTTCAAACCAAACGGTGAACTGAAGTGAGAGAGGCTTGAAGGTTACGACTTGAGTCTTGGCGGTTAAGACTTGAGACTTGATTGTTAAGACTTATGACTTGCGTGTGAATTGAAGGTTGACACTTAAGACTAAGAACACGTTTTATTTACACGTATTTATTTTAGCTATTTTAGAGTTCAAGGTAACATAACTGCAGCTCAGCTCATCAATAATAGCACCTTTATACATGTAAGAATTTGATAACGAGCTAACCGTGGTTAGCATTGTTACCATCTCTTGATTGAACATGCAGTTTCACAATTGCGCAGCATCAGGAAGACTAGATGTCAGATGCCTGTCAAGGCAAATTTCATGCGACTGCACTAACTCCACTCAATCCACTACTCCACACCTGAACTTCCCTAGAGCAGGCACAGAAGACTTGGTTTCATATCATACGACAGTTCCCTTGGAAGCCTGCATCGAGACACCGCGTGGATAAAAGATGTCATTAAAAAAATAAGGTCATATTTTGGAGCCACTGAGTCAGAGTCGATGCGGTATACGTCTGAGAAGCCAGACTTAATGATTAAGTTGTGACAATAGCCACTCCTTTCATCAAAATCCTTAAATGAACCTGTTTTGAATGAAGCCGGTATGACAAACAACCTACCAGACATACAAGGCATTCTTTAAATTGCACAGCCGCCTAAAGATTGAGATGGAAGCCATTAACATAGCAAGGAGATTATAGGGAGTTGGCCACCCGATATTCAAGTTAGCTTAGTTGATTAGGTACGTTCATCTACACCCATAACCCAGACATTTTTAACATCCGTTACCTCCCCCACTACCCCTAGACAGTGGGGTTGTAACATTTCTGAAGAAGGAGAATGACAGAGACAGAAGAAAGAAAAGAAAGAATGTCCGTAGATCAGAATGGCTGAGCAAAACAAAAGCTTTGCATAAGGTTTGGGTGCTACGTAAATATTTAGACTGTTTCAAATATTTTTGGTTTGTATTGGTTGTAGCTGAGCATCAGGTCAAATATGCCTGGCCTTCCTTTGATGATTCCTTTTGAAGCTATATCTTGTTAAAGTACATGTTCTGTTTTGTGGTTCAAATACATTCGTAAGGCCGGATGGGCACACAGAATATGATAGATAGATAGATAGATAGATAGATAGATAGATAGATAGTAACTTTATTGATCCCTAGGGGAAATTCAGGGTCCAAGTAGCTCGTCAGCTGCTATACCAATAAAGTTGAGACATCCGATGAACGGTGCAGAAGAACAAGTCACACGGTGAAGCATGGTTTAAACATGAGGACTGACGAGCAGCAGCTCAAAATATCCTGGAGCTATGAAAGCATATAAGTACTCATAGAAGAAGGATGTATATTTTTACAAGGAAATTGCTAAACGTAAAGAAAGATGTGTGAGACTGGGCCTGAACAGACTCATTATCCCCGCCTAAACTGTTTTGACAGTAGACGAACTTGCAAGAGCACCTCCGGGTTTGCTAGCAGATGGGTTCTTTTAAGAAAACAATTACCCTAGGAGTGTCACAAGCCAAACATCCACGGAACAAGGATGGGCAAACGCTGAAAATGTCAAACAAGTCGGGGCAACCTCAATCCCTGTACCGTGAAAAGATAGGCCACCAGAGCTCCGAGGTACAGCTGAAGATGCACAGTTGGTGAACTGGGTATGGGTAACTCGCTGATTTTGTTATATAACTCATAATTATTGGCCTCTTAGACGCCAAGGCGCTGCGAATGAATCAATAGATGAACTTGTTTTATCACTTTTTATTATAGACTCCATGGATCATAAATTGCGGGATATAACCTAATTATCTTGTCATGAAAGAATATAACACAGGCTAGCATTTCTATAGCAGCCCTGAGCCAACCCAATCACCAAAATCTCACGTTGACTCTGTGGATTATTGCCAACCCTGGATTACGTTGTGGGAACAGAATATGGTATAGAATATTACATAGAATACAGTATAGCATAGAATGTAGCATAGAATATGACCTTACTGTATCCGGTTGCAGTGATTTGGAGGCAGCTAACCAGTTTTACTACACTTTTAGGGAAGCTACTAAAACGCAATGCACCAAATCTGGAAGGTTCCGATACAGAATCAAGGACACCCTTGATTCTGTTATAATTAAATAATTATGGCTACATGGAAAATTTGGGAAGATCCAAACAAGTTCATAGACGACCAACAGAAAGTTTTGCCTACCGGAGAATAAAAAGAGATAAGAATGACTGTTGAATGAATGTACGAATTAATGTCTTAAACGTAACCAATATGACAGGGGTGGATCCTGTCGAGCTGTGAAATGTAACTTTATTTGTGGGAAAATTTGACCGTACATTTATGCACCAATTTTTATAAATCTTTAATGTTTCGACCGTATTTGTGCTGAAGTTAGATTTCAGCTTATTTCTAAACTGGTCGTATAGTCTCTGCGTTGTGTATTTTCCGTTGTAGTAGTAATTCCTGAAGTGGAAATCAAGGAAGCTTGACAGGTTGGATCAGAGGGTCGAAGAGATGGTTTATTCCAGGATGTAATACAGCACAATACAGACTTAGGTTGAATAATCTATAGTGTAGGTGGTGAGGAGCAGTCTCTCTGATGTGCTCCTTGGCTGTCGATCCCTCTTCTCCCCGAACCAAAGGTTTGAGACGAGTATTATAGGAAAGACAACGTGAAAAACAAAAGAACAGATGCAGTCTCTCCCTTGATAAGGTATACGGTCCTGGCTATGCCCTGAGATGACCGGGTTGGTTCGTCTTCGTTGGGACATAACAGATGGAGGACTGTTGTAAATAACACCTGGTACCAGTAGGAGAGGCACTGGCCTGTTCATAGACTTAAGAAATGTGAAGAAAGAGAAACACTGAAAAACACCAACATTCTACAATACTAAACATTGAAATCGGTTGTTGATGTCTTTTCCAAAATCTTTGTCTGTTCGTATTCTTCTATATCGAAATAAAGTTTAAAAAAAAAAACGACAGGGTTCAAAAACACCTACAGTACCAGTGTTTGCTTTAGGTGACATTTGGAAAACATTTGGAGAACAGATTTGTTTTCTTGCTAATGCTCTGGTATGAGGAACCTGAAAAGAATACAGTCAAAAAACGCTTTGCGCCAAACCCAAACCGCCGTTGGAAATTAAACCTGTCCTGGAACAAACCACAGTCATGTCAACGGCTGTTAAAAGGTGACAAGGATCAGGAACTTTCTCCAATCAACAGGTTCATTGGACTGGATTATTGAAATTAGCTTTAATTAGTCGCCCCATTGTTACATACACCACACTGGAAGGAAGCCACTGGATTGTAAACTGCCACCCACCCTGAATGATGACCCTGGTAGGAAAAGAATAAACAATAGAAGTGGAATGACAATCCTCCTGAAGTGGAAAGGTTGAAGTGGAATGACAATCCTTGACACCTCTGTCCAACTGTCAACTTTCTAAAGCAACAAACAGAAACTGACCCCCAAATATAAACCCAAATATAAACTCACTCGAACACACACAAACAAATTAACAAAAACCAACATACCACTTTAAAGATATATGTAAATATTAAAGTGATATATATATAAGTGATATAAGAGTATCATATAGGCCTACTCGCCATGTGGGGAAGACTGCTTCCCTCTAGTGGCGAGGTGAGGGAACACACCAGCCAATACATGGGACTCCACTCATGGAGTAGCCTATCCTAGTCGCACACGAGTTAATGCAAGTCTAAAAACAGTTGGACCAAAAAGGGGAAGAACAGATATAAATAGACGTCTTAAAAGAGAGTCGACTACTTTCTATTGTGCGTTGGTGGCGGGCTTTGAAAACGGACATTAATCATGGTGAGGAATGGTCATGGAATTATCCCAGTAATTCCTATCCCAGCTCACCTATAAATCCCTACATGGTTTATGTAGGGAATCCTCAGCACCATCACTGCATAATTCCGCCCCACCGTAGCACCAGCGAGAAAAAACTCTGGCGCGGCCGCTGCCACTAAGATCCTCTGAGACCAATCTGTTAATTATCCCCAGAGTCAACACGAAACACGGGGAAGCAGGGTTTAGTTAGTCCTACTATGCAACAAATAGCTGGAATAAACTCCCTGAGGATGTAAGACTTGCCTCAACTCTGACAGCTTTCAAAACAAGACTGAAGACTTTTATGTTTGCTTTAGCTTTCTGCTAAATCTTAAATCTACAATGCTTCTATTTTTTTTATTTTATTACTAACATTGCCTTTATTTTCTCACTTTCTAAAATGCATTTTTTTTTTTAACTTTGCCTTTCTAAAATGTTTCTAAAATGTTTTTTTACTTTGCCTTTATTTTCTATCTATTTTACTTTTTACTTATCTATTATTTTCTTTTGACAATGTTTATATGTGAAGCACTTTGAGTCTGCCTTGAGTTGCCTTGCCTTGCCTTGCCTAATTGATAATAACGACGTCTATTTAAAAGTACAGGCTAAATGGGACTAAATATCCCAGCAGTTTAAAAAGCCTGGGGGGAAAATAATGATTTTAGTGCATAATCCTGTGTTATACATGCACATAAATATGTCACATGCGTGCAAACCCATCGTTAACTTCAACTTCTTCATGTTTGCCGGTTTGATGGAGGTTTGAAGTGGTTTGAAGTGGCTGGTTCTACCTGTCCGTCTCTCTCTGTGGCTGGCGGTGACACGACTCGCTCCCTCATCCGGCCGCCGGGCGTGTCGAGTCACCCCCCCCCCCCCCCCCCCCCCCCCCCGGTGAGATCCACCCCGCTCCGCAGACAGGACACACCCTTGATAGCGATCGGCGTCCCTCTCCCTATACGTCACATGATAATGACTTTCTCGACCTGGCCGCTCCCACCTCCGTGGGTATAAAAGCCCTCGCGTGTCCCAACAACCAACCGCACCTGTCCGTCTACCACTTTAACAGTGAAATCGCCTGCCGATCAGCCAGCATACCTACACCTGCCTGCAGTGATGAACATCCGTTCTGGACGCACCGGGACGTCCCTGTACTCCGGGGGGTACCGGAGCTCCTCGCAGCGGGCGGCCAGCGTCTACGGCGGGGCGGGGAAGGGAGGCGTCAAGGTGTCGTACGCGTCGAACAACGGCAGTGGGTTCGACCTGGCCAACGGGTTCGGGGACAACGGCATGATGATGGGACGCTCGACCAACGACAAGGCCACGATGCAGAACCTGAACGAGCGCCTGGCCACCTACCTGGAGAAGGTGTGCTCCCTGGAGAGCGCCAACGCGATGCTGGAGCGGCAGATCCGCGAGTGGTACGAGATGAGGAGGCCGCAGGTGCAGGACCACGGCAAGTACGAGGAGGTCATCGAGGACCTCCGCCGAAAGGTGAGTGACTAACCCGCCCCCCCTTAACCCCCTACTCTCGATCCATTAAACATTTAAGAAAGAAACATTTAAGTGCAATAGAACTTACAATAAAACTTTAAAAATATGTGAAAATATATGGTCTCATAATAATATATGAATGCGTCATTTATTTATTTTTTGTGATTTTCTTTTTTTTTTTAATGTATTAATTCGTTAAAAGTTTTACAAATAAAAGCTATGATCGGGTTTTGGATTTTAAATGCTAAATAAAATGGCCAGTGGAACTTTATCCGATGAAAAATCCATCCATAATCACATTTTAATTTTAATTTTTTATCTTGTTTCAGATCAACATTGCCTCCATGGACAATGCCAGAATCCTTCTACAGATCGACAACGCCAGGCTGGCCGCTGACGACTTCAAACTGAAGTGAGTTACTCACTGTAAAGTGTTAAAAGTGAACGGAAAAAACGGAAAAAAAACAAATGCATCAGCGGTTCTTGTAAGAGAAAGCACTTTTAAAATCGTCAAGAACCCTCGACGAAGATTGCATCACACCCCCATGTTGATTCAGGCCTTTCACTTCTCTCTGGCACCGCGGCCAGGGTGTGTGTGTGTGTACGGTCAACAGAGGGAGAGAGCGAGGGAACGGGCGAGGGAACGGGCGGAACCGGTTCCTGTTGTGTTCCACGGCGTGTTTGATGTTCGGCCGTGTGTTTGTTGTCGGGGGGAGAAGCACACACTCATCACTCTGGCGGGCTAGGGTCAGGGCGGTGTCCTAAATATACGGCCTGTGAAGCTCTTTGAGACTCTACCTGTGATTAAAGGCTACACAAATACAAGTGTCATAAATAAAAAATAAATATATGGCCTGTTGGGTTAGGGTTAAGGCTCTGTCCCAATACCTTTTTTTCTTTGCCCTAACCCTATATTTTGCACATTCTTGTGTAGGGGTAGGGTGTCCCATTACTGTAGGGAGCAAGGGGGGAGTGCTGTTTTGCCCTTATAATCAACCCTCAAAACGTAGTGAGGTCCGATGCAGGCTTAAAACGAAGTGGAAGATTTACTGTTGAGGGCACTCCAAACCAAGTGGAAGTGTTAAGGGGGGGGAGAAATGGGACAGGGCCTAACTCTAACCCTTGAACCCTTGGTTAGGGTTAACCCTAGCCCTAGCCCTAGCCCTTGAATTGAAGGTAATTGAGCCTTTGCCCTCCTCCACAGGGTTAACCCTAGCCCTAGCCCTAAACCTAGCCTTTGCCCTCCTCCGCAGGTACGACAACGAGCTCCTGATGAGGCAGTCGGTGGAGACGGACATCGCGGGGCTGCGGCGGGTGCGGGACGAGCTGACCATGGTCTCGGCCGACCTGGAGATGCAGATCGAGGGGCTGAAGGAGGAGCTGATCTACCTGAAGAAGAACCACGAGGAGGTGATGGCACTGGCTCCGCACACACCTGTTCACCTCCACCAACCGTTTTTTTCTGTATCTTGATTCCTTTCTGATGACGCAGCGAGATACAAACCACACGTCGTTAGCCTCATAGCGTTGTGGCTCGAGTCGTATTTTGGCCAAATTGTGCCAAATCTTCTTTATCTTCTTTCTTAATTCTACTTTCTTAACTCTACTCTCTACTCTCTCACGCTGCTGATTCACAGTGTCTCATTGGCTGTATCCTAAGCCAATCAGAACACGATGAACCTGAATATGACGAAATTTAAGTGATGTTGTGAACGTTGAACAAACGATTGGTGGATCTCATCCCTGCTCCCAGGCGACAGATTCTAACGATGAAACAATTTGCATTGTGCACACGAGTGATCATCCCTTCGCTCTGAGATGAGTGTGTGGGAGATTGGCCAAGTCATG
Organism: Micromesistius poutassou; assembly: GCF_964030765.1. Lineage (NCBI taxonomy): Eukaryota > Metazoa > Chordata > Actinopteri > Gadiformes > Gadidae > Micromesistius > Micromesistius poutassou. The sequence goes on along the minus strand of NW_028180326.1, from coordinate 4,410 downwards.
TGTCGCTAAAGACAAACATTTGATCATGTGTGTGTGCTTAAACTGCCGCTCGACCGGATTTCTACATTCAAAACAATGGCGCTCAATACACAATGCACACCTCACTTAATTGCACCTGTTACCTATTATTAGCGCGTTTCATGGGGCATGACTGCCCAGTAGGTATTTACAACGCCTGTGTGGTTACCGGACAATGGCTGCTCAAAGTCGCCAAGCACATATGAAATCCTACACTACAACATGCAATCCTTTGGTAACACAACCCTCTTCTCCATTCGTACAAACCTGAGCCGGATAAACCAGCCTACCTTTCCAGGTGTACTTCCTCGTGTCTTCCCGTCTCTTCCTGCTTTTGCAGACCAACTTTGTCTACAACCGCCTGAACGGCCGACCTGAACTCACGTTTGCACAGGCTACCTCCTCATTTGCACATGTTAACGATGCAAATAAGCAGCCGTGTGTCCTCCTCGTGTCACGTCTTGTTCCCTAACTAACTATCTTACGCAGTTATTGTATGTTGTACGTCCTGGCCCTTAAAATGAGTACTTAGTAATGAGTACAATGTATAGCATCTTATCCTAGCCTTTGTTGTCCTTTGCTGTATACGGGGAATGGGTGAACCTAGCGATTGTTACTGCTTGGCACTTGGTTCTATGAACATCCTTACTGCACAGCGATATATTATATCCTTCTTCTGACAAATGTACTTATTGTAAGTCTCTTTGGATAACAGAGTCTGCTAAATGCCCTGAATGCAAAGCATCTGTGCAGGTGACCCTTGGCGTTCACTGATCACTGATCGATGACCCTTTTGAACCCATTCCGTAGGAGCTTTCCATGGTCCGCTCTCAGATGAACTCGGGCTCGGTGAACGTGGAGGTGGACTCGGGCCCCCAGCAGAACCTGAGCCAGGTCATGGACGAGATCCGCACCCAGTACGAGGGCATCACCGAGAAGAACCGCAAGGACATGGACGCCTGGTACAAGGGCAAGGTGAGGGAGGCCGACCGTACACTTTCCACTTCTGTCTGACATGATGTGACGATGTCAGCCGTGACGCTGTGTTTAAACCTCGCCCGCGTCGGCCGCCGTCTTCTTCTGTGCCCGCACCAGTTTGACGAGCTGAACAAGGAGGTGACGACCAGCGTGGACACCCTCAACTCCTCCCGCAGTCAGATCACGGAGCTCAAGAGGACCCTGCAGTCGCTGCAGATAGAGCTCCAGTCCCAACTCAGCCTGGTACGTGGGACCCCACGGACCCCCCCCCCCCCCCCACACACACACACCCTCACGCACCCCCCGTACACACCCCATACACCCGACACACCTGAAGGCACACCCGCACGCGACCTCACGCAGCGCACAGACAGCCTGACACACCCCCACACACCCCCACACACCCCCACACCAACGCACACAGCTGGCGTGTATGTTTTGTTTCCACAGACAGATACACCCGTAATCGTGTTTGCTCAGCGCCCCTAAGGCTGTTCCCGACTGGGACTAAGAGCAACGGGCTACACAAAGCCCAGCCCTAATGCCTCAAGGATTTAGGAGAACATCTCTCTTTCTGCCGTGCAGCGCGTGGTTTCTCTTTGACCTCTTGTTCTTCGTCTAGTCTTGTTTCGGGTTCCTCGTTTTTTGTTTTTGTTTGCTTTGAGTAGCTACCGCTTTTAAAAAAACGAAAGAATCGCACTAAATCAAAATACAAATATCGTGTAGACGGCGCCATACCTTTTCCGGCTCAGCTATTGAAAGGAAGGTACTGAGGGGGAGAAAAGAGTCAAGTGAAACCTCTTAAGTCTAAACTCTCCTCCACCTGGAACAACGCCCCTGGGCAGAAATCCGCTCTGGAGGGCCAGCGGGGGGAGACAGAGAGCCGCTACACCCGGCAGCTCAGCCAGCTGCAGGCCATGGTTAACAGCCTGGAGGCGGACGTCAGCCAGGTGAAGATGGACATCGAGAGGCAGGGGCAGGAGTACCAGCTGCTGCTGGACATCAAGTCCCGCCTGGAGATGGAGATCGCAGAGTACCGGAGGCTGCTGGACGGAGAGGCTGTGACGTAAGCCATTCCAATGAACACATCAATGAATGGATGAATCCATAATCTGTTTGTTTTGTTTTATTTGTTTGTTGCGATGTCAGTTACATTTCCTTTTTTTTTATTTTTTTATACGGGGAAGGAGTTAACCTAACAATTGTTAGTCCTTGGCACTTGTTTCTATGAACATCCTTACTGTACCGACAGCGATATATTTCTGTTTCTCTTTCTTCGGACAAATGTACTTAAACTAAATTGTAAGTCGCTTTGGATAAAAGCTAAATTACCTCAATTTAAATGGAGCTATTTTCTTCTGTCTTCCAGCACGACAGCTGTTGTCACCGAGGTCACAAAACGTGAGTTTGATTCAACACTTGTTTCACAGACGCTACCGTATACGGTAACAAAGCACAAAGATTGACGTGACAGTTTCGGTTCAGTTACATTGCAAACAAGCAATCACAACGGAACAACACGGGCGCCATGTGGCTCAGGAGGTAGGGCGATTGGCTGGTGACTAGATAGTTGCTAGTTCGATAGTGTCGAGGTGTCCCTGAGCAAGACACCTCAGTCACCCTGACTGCTGCCGACCAGCTGGCTGTCGCCTTCCATGGTTAACACCGCCGTCGGTGTGTGAATGTGTGCATGAATTGGATGATTGTTATAGGCAATACTGTAAAGCACTTTGAGTGGCCACTGGTTAGAAATACTGGCTCAGTATAAATACAGCCCGTTTGACAACTTGTGACTGACGGACAGGTTAGCTAACAGCGGCCGTTTTGTCTTCCTTCACAGGTTCGCCGGTCGTGACCAAAAGAGTTAAGATGGTGATCGAGGAGATCGTGGACGGTAAGGTGGTGTCTCGCACCGAGGACGTGGATGAGGAAATCATTAGCCAGTGAAGACCCTGGAACCGAAACATAACGCAAACCTGTGCTGAAATGACTCAATGCCGACCCATAGGTTGGAACCACACGCCTCCACCAGACCTTGTGACCTCTCTCTCTCGCTCTCTCACTGCTACGCCGCCTCAGAAAGCCCACACAGCGCATTTAGACTCGGCCACAAGTTACCTTGCTGCTAACACTCAGAACATAGGTTTGTGGGTTTTCCTCTTTACGGGACACCTCCTAAAGAATTTGCCGCAACGCACAATGTTGTCACTGTTAAGATATTATTGAAATGCTCCAAATGCATCCAAGGGTTGATAAAAAAAACCACTAATGGAACACAAAGTATTCTTGTGAACTGAGTTAATGAATGAACGATTGTTCATGTTGAAAGCCATATTATGTAACACATTATCCACATTCCATCTATTTGACCTACAGTTCAATTCAAAGTGCAATGCCGTGTATGTGCAGCAGATGGCGCTGTTATTCAAAAGTACTGTCAGAACTTCGAGGTATTAATGTATCGTCTCTATTTCTTGTTGCTTGTAATGACAGTACACATATCACAAATAAAACACATCTTCAAATATTCATGCCTATTGTGACAGTAGCTTTACTTGCATGGGTCCAATGATTTCACATGTATGACAGCCTCACCCTAAAAACTCACTCACAGACATACAGACACACACACACACACACACACACACACACACACACACACACACACACACACACACAGAGACAACTCTAGATGGTGCTATATTCATTGAGATTCACGTAACTATTCCTGCAGACCTTATTTTTTTTATTCAGAAAAACATAATTTGGACGATAATCTCGTCATGGTATGCAACAGTAATGCATAGCTTACTAATAGTACAACAATAATGTTCATTGAGGAAATAGTTTAAGATAACAAACAAAGTTAAAAATGATTATGGTTATGCATTATTATTTCGGTTAAGAGACGTTTCAGTCAGGGATTGTGGGAGTGTGTATAGGTCTAATGATCTGGGAATGGGGAATCTGGAGTTTCCAAAATGTACAGCCTATTAAAACATCGACCAATAATCCCATAGCCGTGATGACACACATCCAAGATCAGGTCTTCACGGTTGTACTGTGCTTCGTGTCCCTCGTGACTGGGGGGAGTGGGTGGTGGGGGGGGGTCCACTCGTCAGCAGATTGAAACGAGCGTCTCCCCAACTCTGCACCACGGCCGCTGACGTCAGCCACCGGTACAGTCACCTCTCGGTGACGTCACTACAGAGCAATCCCCGTTCTGTGAATGTCGCCACCTGGCGGCGGGACGCGGTCACTGACCAAACATTACGTAATCTGGGAAGGCGAACAGGTGCCTCCATCTAGAGACGTGTGGGGCCTGCAGGCGAGTCTGAGAATACAAATAGACGAGAAGGGGTTGTCCTTGAGACGACGAGGCAACCGAAAAAAAAAACAGAAGCGAGAAACGTG
>NW_028180327.1:0-4069 GCF_964030765.1 Micromesistius poutassou | reverse complement strand
ATACATACATACATACATACATACATACATACATTCACACACACACACACACACACACACACACACACACACACACACACACACACACTCACACATATCCTATACAAACATACATACATACTCACATACATACCTGGATAAATACACACACACACACACACACACATGCATGCACACACACACACACACACACACACACACACACACACACACACACACACACACACACACACACACACACACATGCATACAGCCTACATGTTAATGAGTCTGTCTTGAAAATAGAATACTGCGTAGCAACTTTGTAAGAAAGAAAAGTTTAAGCTTTTGTCTTCACACAAACGATCTGCTGCCAATTTTTTATAGTTAGCCTTTGCATTGCAATAGTGTCACTTCTAAAGTGTCCACAGTTGCACCAGTCATACGCATGCATTTGTGCACGTTGTGAAAGCCTGCCTATGAAACTTGAATCATCGTTGTAAAAAGTAGCCTCCTAAATGTGACATGATTCGATCATTACGCCCATAGTTTCGTTCTGGCCCCATGCATCTATAAAAGAAAACTTAGGAAAAAATAAGTTTATATTTTATACAAAAACAGAACCCGCGTTATTACCATTCATATTGGAAGAGAGACAACTTGTCACGGCCTGTATTAATTAAACGACGAGCCCGAGATAATGTGTTCCCTATTGAGAGAAATGTTACCTCAAATGATCATATCGGCATTCCAAACCCCTTCAATAAAGGCTGCTTACCCTCTTAGGTTAGTATGAACCGGCAATTTTCTTCAGGTACAGCGGTTCCAGACGCCTGTTCTACACTTGAGAATTCCCATTCGAAGACAAAAAGATTCACCAGCGTTACGGTGCCGTGGCTCGAGCTGATTGCAAGTGTCTCTAAAGGCGTCTAATTGGTCAGTCGTGCGGTCATTTAGGTATCAGGACAGGCAGGCTTGACCCGCTATTCGGATTTGCGCTCAATCACAAAAATCCCGGGTGCATCTACTCCGCTCTCGAGCTAAACCACCGGAACTACTTACAATGCCAGCCGGAGCACGTTGAAGATGAATTCATGCACCACAAAGGGGGGCGGGGGGGTGGGGGGGTTGTGAAATCATATTGACTTAACTAGTTCCTAATTTTAATATTTAATGTGTGGTTCTGCAATGATATGCCGTGATTTACATACAGTGCACAGCGACTTGCTTTCACTTCATATAATAAATATACACACTATTATGTATGTATCCACATCATTACAACATAGTCTTTCTCAATATTGAAATATACAAAGACCACTGTCTCGCACTGTCTTCAAAATTGTGCGACACTGGAATAAATTGATCAAACCAGTAATTAAGAGTGTCCTTTATATTTAATGCTATTGTACTCCCTGTGTAGTTCAGGTTCAGCTAATGCAAATGTTGAAGACAGGAGTGAACAGCCATCAGTTATGATATACAGTCGATATCACAGTAGGCCCTAGTCCAGGCAATTCCATAAATATAAAATGAAATGATTTTTAACAGAACAATAATTGTGTGTACAGCCTAACACACACACACACACACACACACACACACACACACACACACACACACACACACACACACACACACACGTGTGTGTGTGTGTGTGTGTGTGTGTGTGTGTGTGTGTGTGTGTGTGTGTGTGTGTGTGTGTGTGTGTGTGTGTGTGTGTGTGTGTGTGTGTGTATAGGCCTATACATATATAGTTTAGCTTATAATGTTACAGAAGATAATTACGCTTATTTTCATGTCAAGGTCTCTAATTTTAAAGCTTTAAGTAGATTTAAGATCCGATTTAGCGCTCCTTCCTTGCAAACCCCAATTTGGAAGATTCTAGCATAGCCATACAAATGTCTGATGACAGCGAAAATCGTATAAACCTCCTCGCTATCGCCAATGTTACAGCGGAATATGAATATAACTCAATGCTACCTCCAAGAGGTTGGTAGCATCCATTACATCGATATTAGGGTTTATTTTATCCATTATTATTATTATTATTTTTTTTATGTTATTTATCAACAGAATTCCAGGGACATTTGTATAGGCCGACTTTCATTTATTACTTGAAATCGGTGGATTAGTTTAGGGATTGTTAAGGGAAGTTGTGTTGTCTGTTCAGGATTCTTACGTATGAATTTAATAACATGGTCAAAAGAATAGTACAATTTGGTGGTATTTGTATGTGTCAAAGTAACTTCCTCCTTTCAAGCGTAAATAACTCCTTTATTAATTATGTATTTGTTGCAAGAGAATGGCTACTTTGTAAACAACCCTCTAACTAATTGCGGTCTAAGAAACCAACGCTAGAGGTCGCACTCAACTAATTACAGCTTGGTGGCGATGCATCTCGACTGCCTTGCGTTCTGGCAGCCAGCCTTGAGCACAGATGGCAAAGTAATTCCTCCTACCAAAACATTTACCGTATTCTATTCAACTGTCAAGCAAACGATTTGCTCATTGAAGTTAGGTATTTTTCAGCTTTCGCAGCCTACACATTCACAGTTCTTATAGCTTAATGTGTAATATTGCTAATTCATGTTTGGTTTTACTTCTGATTGCTTTATATAGCCTATTTTATGGACCAATCTCACAAAGTCACTTTCCTTAAATGTGCAAATATACCTGAATTCAAATATACCTAATTCAGATACATATTCATATTAATGTATACTTACCTCTATATCAAGCTGCCAGTTGTTTTAATTATATATATATATAGGTTTTTTTTTATCATGCCTGGTAATAGTGATAATTATGGGAAATTGCAAACTGGTACGAGAACAAGTGTATTGTACATAGGCCTTTACAAAAAATCATATTGCATCGTGTCATGGGATGGCAATGTCACTCAATCATTCCTACTGGGTTATAACATAACTTCTGGGGGAAGAGATGGCACAGAGCCTGGGCCTGAAACCAAAAACGGAAATGGGCGGAGTTACCTTAATTCCTGTTTCGTTAGGGAGATATTCTACCATCTCTCATTTTCGTGAGTGGAGGAAGCATTCAGAAGGGGATTTAAGTACATGTATTTCTACAGTGGCCAATCTACACGGTGTTTATTTGAAACATTGATACACTATTTTACAGTTTACTATTTGTGTTGGCGGTTAACAGCCAATTAAATGCTTACAGATCTCTGCCTCCAGCAACATGATGGGACAAATCAAATATTTAGTTAGAGAAAGTGAAGTACCCCGTTCACACAATTTGAAATGCAAAAATAGTGAATTGTAAACATAGAACATTTGCCCTATTTGACAACTTAAATTGTGAGAAAATTAGATCACAAATATTGCCAAGTGAATCAATCAAATGATCTAGAATACCGCGCTTCGCTAGACAGTAATATAAAGGATACACCTCAAAATGTTTAAGTGTGTGCGTGTGCGTGTGTGCGTGCGCGTGTGTGCGTGTGTGTGTGGTGTGTTCCCGCCCTCCGAGCGTTCTGATTGGGCAGGGAAACTGGCGCGGTTGTTTTTGCACACGACAGTTCGGGCTCATCTGGACTCTGGAGCCTGCCGCTCGACCATACCAAAGCTAAGAAAGGGTAGCTGGTTTTGTGGCTGGTCTCGTGACACGTGGCTCGGAATAAGCCGAATTGCCAATATCGATACCAATACTTTTTAAATTCAAAGCGTCATATGTATTTTCATGCTGGGGAGAGCAGTGTGTCATGATTTATGAGGTAAATGTATCATCAACACGCTAAATGACTGATTGATATGCCAAAGGTTAGCAATCATTGTAAGGTGAGTGGTGGAATAGAATAGTCTACCTGCCACCTGTGAGACCCGTTTTCGATTCCCAACTTAAGCATGTAGCAAGTATGTATGTAGCAAGCAATCTGCCTTCCACTTAAGGCATGTTAAGACACATGACAGCTTTTAAAGGCAAATCACAAATATATACATATACATATATATATATATATATATATATATATATATATATATATATATATATATATATATATAATTATTATTATTTTTAATTGTAAATTGAATGTGCAAACACTTACAAACGTTTTTTGAGT
>NW_028180328.1:5000-7500 GCF_964030765.1 Micromesistius poutassou | reverse complement strand
TGCAGGTTATTTTATGCAGGTTATTTTACTACAGCCGACACACGCCTGTGTGTAAGTATTTGTCCTGGCGTGTGCGTGTGTGTCTTCTGCCCAAGTGTGTGCACACCGAGGGGTCTATCTATCTCGGCAGCAATTTCAGAGAAAAAGGAATTCAGCCTCGGTAATTGCTTCAGCTATATCCCTCCCTTCAATTTCTCTCTGCCTCTCGTCCATTTTTGCCTCTTTTTTTTTCTCTCTCTGCTCCCTCTCTATCTCTTTCTCTCGGTCTTTCATCTTTTCCCTGTCAGCCGTCGCCCCCCCCCCCCCCCCCCCCCCCGTCCACCTCTTTGTCTCTGTCTCTTTCTCATGTGTGTGTGCGTGTGTGTCGCTCCTCATTGGTCCAGATTCATACGTCATATATAACGATAAATCTGTGCATTCTTAACACACAATAGGTTATTTATACACATCACTTTTTCCATTTCTGTACACAAATAATGACATTTGACAACAATGTATTTAGAGAGTGAGAGGGAGGGGGGGGGAGAGAGAGAGAGAGAGAGAGAGAGAGAGAGAGAGAGAGAGAGAGAGAGAGAGAGAGAGAGACGGAGAGATAGGAGAGAGCGAGAAAGAGCGAGAGAGAGAGAGAGAGAGAGAGAGAGAGGGAGAGAGAGATGTGTAATGGCACACATTGAATGATGGCCACTCTGCCTTGTCTATTAAAATCCATAAAAGCCAGGTACTATTCATTAAAAATCCTGCGAGTGCAATAGAATATTCCATTACGGTCTAGATGAGAGCACCACATGAAGGGATGAACAGAGCGACTGATGAAAAGCTAAATGGAAGCATGAATGGCTGGTTGGACAAAGAGACGCATAGATGGATTATTGATAGTTTGACGGGAGGATGGGTCAGCTGAATGGATGTGACGGCTGTGTGTTTTGATGTATATCTAACGTTATCCTATGCTGAACAGGGCTCACCCTGCTTGTTGCAGGTAAACAACGGAAAGGTGTGTACATGCTGGCTGTGTCGGTGACACACAGGCGGGCTGGCTTGTTAGACAACCATGTGGAGGTCTCCATGCTGGACCCTGAACACACTGTTGCTCCAGTGACCCAGCTCTCTCTCTCTCTCTCCCTCTCTCTCTCTCCCTCTCTCTCTCTCTCTCTCTCTCTCTCTCTCTCTCTCTCTCTCTCTCTCTCTCTCTCTCTTTCTCATACACACACAAGACAGGCACACACATAAATACACACACACACACACACCACACTAACAAACATACACACTCACAGGCATGCATGTTGACCTTATCACACACAGACATGCACACACACACACACACACACACACACACACACTCTTCTTTCTGTTACATACATGCACGCACACTGACAATTGTCTTCAGAGCACTCTCATTCTTTCCTATCAGGTTTGCATTGGTTTCAGTCCAAACCTAACCTCATCGTGCCATCGCCATAGTTACCCAACCTGTTTCTCTACACATGTTGGTAATGGAGTGTGTGTGTGTGTGTGTGTGTGTGTGTGTGTGTGTGTGTGGTAGGAGAAGGAGTCGGTCTCCTCTGAGTTGTAAAATGTGCCAGACGTGCGTACCGCTGTGATATTTTCCGTTACACACCGTGACTGTCTCAACATCTCTCTCTCTCTCAGTTCTCTTTTGTTTCTCCTCTCTCTCTCTCTCTCTCTCTCTCTCTCTCTCTCTCTCTCTCTCTCTCTCTCGGTTCTCTGTTGTTTCCTCCTCCCTCTGCCCCCCTCGCTGCGTCCCGGCCCCCGTGTGTTCTGTTGTTCTGTCCTTCTGTCCTTCTGTCGTTCTGTCCTGACACCTCGGAGCCCTCTGAGCCACCTCACTGTACGGCCGCGCCGCGCTGTGAGATCGATCAGGACGAGGGGCTCAGTACCCTCAGTCCCCTCAGAACCACGGAGGGAAGCTGTTTGTTGACACGCTGCACACCGCACGTGTTGTCCGACGCAAAGACGGATTCGGATTGCTTTGATTATGGATTTGTTGCGGCGTCGGGAAAAAAAAAGAAAAATCTGTTCAGCGGGGTGACTTTGAACTCAAATCCATGACATGTGTTTAGTGTAGAATGGGCCCCCGATTGGGGGTCGGGAACATAAAGTGTGTGCGGAGCGCAGGGGGCGGCTCACAGAGAACTGCGTAGCCTCTCTCTCCCAGGGGGCCGAGCGACAGCGCGGCCCCGCTCTCTGTGTCCGTGCTCCGTGGCACGCCAGCGTTTTTCAATTAAAACGAGCCGGTCCTCTCCCCTCTGCAGGTCAGCCTCCCCAACGACTCCAGCTGCGTGGAGGAGATCCTGCGGGTAGGTTGTGTATGCACACGCACACACGCGCACACACGCACACACATGCATGTGCAACACACACACACACACACACACACACACACACACACACACATTCACACTATGCACATGCACACATAAACACACACACACATACACACATACACAAATGCACATACACAGGCACACACGCAGGC
>NW_028180329.1:0-2000 GCF_964030765.1 Micromesistius poutassou | reverse complement strand
CCAATATGGCTGCTGACCGGCTTTGCACACACTGGGTCCTTCCTTTTCGACTCACACTCCGCCGAGACGTTAAAAGAATGAACGAAAGGCTAGGTCCAGCCTCCAAAACACAACAAAGGTCACAATCAACATTCATTGCTGTCGGTGGGTTTGGCTATGAAGAAAAGCTCACTGAACGATGAATGCAACTGTGTCCCCGACCTCCTCGGACCGCCCGTCACAGTGAATAGTGTCAGTGTATGCTGATGATGTTATTTATTTGCATATAAAAAGAAAAAAAAAGGAAATCCTCCACCAAATCCCATCATGATCACACTGGCTGGGCTGTGGGGGGGGGGGGGGGGTTATATTTTGTGTGTTTTACGATATTGCAGACTTTTTTATTCTGTTTATGTAGGCCAGGTATATTAAAGTGTGTAAAGAAATACTTTTTCCAAGACAATCTGAAGCAATGGTTTCTATATTACATTAGTGATCATTGAAAAAAGCTAAACATAGCTTTCTTCAAAAAGATATGATTTGAAATGGACCATCAAGCTGGTAAGTATGTTTGTTCAATAATTTTTGATTACTTCCAATTCTTAGCTACGTTTCTTTTTTTTAACTCATCACCTTATCACCCCTACATTTCAACACTGCAATTTCTAAAATAAAAAGAACCTTGACAATTTGTGATGATTATGTGTGGTCTTATTGTCGTTGGTTCACTTATTCGGTGTGCATTCAAAAGCCAAACCATTGATTAAAATCGCAAGGGGATGAACAATGGAACTGAATGTCTCTTTTCAGGTTGCCTGTGAGCTATTCAATTGGTATCACTTACACAGCACAGTGTCTGCAACAATTAGCCTAATAGCTTTTCTCTGTGTATGGAGGGAGAGAGATTCAGCCCATCAATACGCAACACAATGCAATAACATTCCCCATCGCAGCTGTCTAGCTGTGGAACCGGTAGCCTAGTTCACGGTGAACTGTACCACATTGTTTTGGCAAGCACTCCTGATTTAATTGTGCTTTTTATTGTCCATGGAAGTTAGAAGCACTGGGGGTATTATACTTTCCTATTAATTAGCTAATTAATACAGAATTTGTTTTGAATTCTAATCAACGGGTTTCAACAGTTACACTGATGAGTGCATAGGACACTTTTGTGGATGAATTGCATTGTGTAAAGCAGATTATAGTAGTTTAACCCTAACCATTATGATGTATTAGTTTGACAATGTGTCGATGGGGTTTCTCTTGCTCCTGATGGTAGTGGATATGAACACTGAATACTTATATTTAGCCCTATTCTGTATAGGCAGGCTTTTGCCACCTGCAAAGTACACCTGTGAAGAATGAAACTGAAAATCTATGAGCAGAAAGTGAAAATTAGGCATTAGGCAAGCATTGATTTGCATACACTGTAGCTAATAATTCACTGTACAGATAGTGATTAATAAGACTGCAGAGCCCAGTTATCGTCATAAAAACAGAAGGGGTCAGCCAATACAGGATTAATATTTAACTGAGCTGGTTATACTCACTTAGTCATAAATATAAATCACACTTCACTAAAAGCAATAGTGTATAATGATGTGTTCTTATCTGTAGTGCAAAATGTCAGCGTTTACACTTTACCATTATAAACGGACACAATCCTATCTTCAGAGCGAATAAAAAGTTCTGATGTGTTTCATGGAATTCAGTAACGTCAACTCAGCCTCAGTAGCAGAGTATAGAAAAACATGTACACCTAATTGTAGATAATTGTAAATGTCTTATATTATTAAACATTGATGACTAGCTAGTCCCTCATCATGTCATAATATATTTATTAATCTCCTTTGTTTTTCATTAAACTCTTTTTAACCGTTATTTTAATAATTTTCACGATAGTAACTTGTCCAGCGATGTGCTCGTCAAGAAAACGCGAGCCGCTGGTTAGGGTTCAATATTTATTATGTCCACTAGAGGGACACAAAGGACGGGATATGAGAAATCATACACTGGTCTTG
>NW_028180330.1:0-1000 GCF_964030765.1 Micromesistius poutassou | reverse complement strand
GCTTAGACACAGAGGAACCAGCTTAGACACAGGGGAACCAGCTTAGACACTGAGGAACCAGCTTAGACACTGAGGAACCAGCTTAGACACTGAGGAACCAGCTTAGACACAGGGGAACCAGCTTAGACACAAGGGAACCATCTTAGACACAAGGGAACCAGCTTAGACACAAGGGAACCAGCTTAGACACAGAGGAACCAGTTTAGACACAAGGGAACCAGCTTAGACACAGAGGAACCAGTTTAGACACAGGGGAACCATCTTAGACACAAGGGAACCAGCTTAGACACAAGGGAACCAGCTTAGACACAGAGGAACCAGCTTAGACACAGAGGAAACAGCTTAGACACAGAGGAACCAGCTTAGACACAGGGGAACCAGCTAGACACAGGGGAACCAGCTTAGACACAGGGGAACCAGCTTAGACACAGGGAACAGCTTAGACACAAGGGAACCAGCTTAGACACAAGGGAACCAGCTTAGACACAAGGGAACCAGCTTAGACACCAGCTTAGACACAGGGGAACCAGCTTAGACACAGGGGAACCAGCTTAGACACAGAGGAACCAGTTTAGACACAGGGGAACCAGTTTAGACACAGGGGAACCAGTTTAGACGTAAGGGAACCAGCTTAGACACAGTGGAACCAGCTTAGACACAGAGGAACCAGCTTAGACACAGGGGAACCAGCTTAGACACATAGGAACCAGGGAGGACATAATACTGGATTCAACCGGTCTGAACCAGTGTGTCTGTGTGGTGGGCGTGTCCACAAGTCTCCACACACATGCGTTCACCATCCACACACTATGCTAAAGATCCCCGCGGAAAGACTGGGACTGAAAATTGTCACGAAAGGTGAAACTCTGGCTGACATTTTTGAAGTCCCTGTAGAGAATCTGGAGCTCTCTGCGGTTGAACTTGGTCCGTTGCGTGAGCTTGTCCAGACCTTCTGGTCTGCAGTACACCGTAGACAGCTCCCCATCACCTGCCTCGCTGT
>NW_028180331.1:0-15000 GCF_964030765.1 Micromesistius poutassou | reverse complement strand
CAGTCTTCTCTCCTCTCCCCTCCATCACTACCCTCCCTCCTGCTTGCTCTCGCTCTCCCTCTCTCTGTGGCTCTCCCTATTTCTCTGTAGCACCCCCCCCCCCCCTCTCTCTCTCTCACTCTCTCTCTCTCTATCACTCTCTCTCTCTTCTCTCTTTAGCATTCTCTCTCTCTCTCTCTCTCGCTCTCTCTCTCTCTAGCTCTCGCTTCAATCTGTGCTCTTCGAGAGAGGCCATTTCTAGTAGCCAGGAATAGAACATGGACCTGCCATTGATTATCACACACAAACATGATGATTACACAATCCCCCCTTGAATGTCGCAATGCAGAAAGAAAACAATATTAAATATATATATATATATATATATATATATATATATATACATACAGTATAAACATACCCATGAGACAAAACACAGTGTTGCAGATGTCTTTTAACGCACTGTCTCAGAGACGTGTGGATCCACTTTAGTGGATTGGGGCGTAGAGGGGTGGACCACAGGAGTGATATTAAATGTCTAGGCAGCTGTTTCCATGTGCAGCGTGTTTCCTGTCTTCAGCACAGAGTTAACAACACTGAAACACTAAGGGCTTTATGAAAGAGTCTCTAAAAAAAACACAGAGCGGACCTGATGGAAAGCACTGAGCGTAGCACCGACATCAGCACGTTGATGAACACACAGGCCCAGAAAGAGTGTCTGTGTGGGTGTGTTGTGGTGTGTGTGTGTGGGTGTGGGTGTGCGGTTCTGCGTGTGTGTGAGTGTGTGTGTGTGTGTGTGTGTGTGTGGGCGTGCGGTTCTGCGTGTGCGTGAGTGTGTGTGTGTGTGTGTGTGGGTGTGCGGTTCTGCGTGTGCGTGAGTGTGTGTGTGTGTGTGTGTGTGTGGGTGTGCGGTTCTGCATGAGTGTGTGTGTGTGTGTGTGTGAGTGTGTGTGCGTGCGTGTAAAGGGGGGCGTAAAAACAAAGAAAAAAAAGACACAAATAAAACAACAACCCCCTGAAGGGAGCGCCAAATTTATCCCCATGACGACTCGCAGCGCCACAACGCGGGGGCCGGGCCGACTGGGGCCGACCGGGGCCGACCGGGGCCCCGGGGCGCTCGGCAGCTCAACGCGACCGCCGCGCGAGACGGGGCCGAACGAGCCCGCCGCCGCCGCCCCACCCACCCCCCTCTCTCTCTCTCTCTCTCTCTCTCTCTCGCTCGGCCTGCGGGCACCGGGGCTAAATGGGCACACTGGCCGGGGGGGGGGGGGGGGATGCTAACAGTCTGTAAGGGCGGGTGAGGGGAGTGGGGGGCGGGGGGGAGGGGGGGAGGGAGGGGGGAGGAGCTCTTGGCACTGTGGTGACCGGTTCACTGGCCTGGCCTGGCCCGCAAATGTACTGAAATAATTCCCTTTGCTGCACAATTGGCTCGGACATGGAGCGTGATGGCGCCCGCACGCCCCTTGTGCGTGCGGGGCCGTACACACACACACACACACACACACACACACACACACACACACACGTATGTATGCGGTGTACACACACACACACACACACACACACATACAGATGGTGCGGGGTATGCGGGCAAGACGGCAGGAGTCGACTCCTGCTCCAGAGGGAGGTGAGGGGTTGGTGCTTCTGGCTTTTTTTTTTTTTTTTTTAAGCCTTTTATTCGTTTTTTTTTCTTCAATTAAGTCTCATTATGCTCTCATGGCCAGTCTGGCACCGCTATGATGCCTAATAGACGTGATTGGTCCTAATTGGCAGTGATGAACACTGAGTAGCTGTTGACTGCCTCTGATAGCATCCACTGTGAACGGCTAATGAATTGACACAAATGCATCTGTTTTGGGAGGGGATTCTGTGAAGGGGGCCTGGCAGCAGTCTGGAGAGGTGTGTATGGTGGTGTGTGTGTGTGTGTGTGGGGGGGTGGGTGGGGGGGGGGGGGGCTGTGTTTATTTATGCCCCCCATCTGTAGCCAATATCAAGTGTGTTGAGAGGGGGGTGGTGGCGGGGAGAGGGGGGGGTGTCACCTGATTAGTAGGTTCATAAAAATGTGTGATGTGTGTAAGTGGGTGAAATAAAAACGCAGATTAGCATACGTGCATATGAGCTGCATGCAAATGCACGCGCGCGCCGCACACACCCATGCACACACGCGGTGACTGCCTCTCTCTCTCTCTCTCTCTCTCTCTCTCTCTCTCTCTCTCACGCACACACACCACACACACACACACACACACACACGCACACACACACACACAGACACGCACATACATGCATATTCACGCACGCACACTGACATTCAAACGTGATCAATCATGTACAAATACAGTAAATGATTCACTGTCTCTCTTTCTCACGCAGACACATACACAGACACACACTCTCACACACACACACACACACACACACACACACGCGCACAGACACACACACACACACACACACACACACACACACACACACACACACACACGCGCACACACACACACACACACACACACACACAACAGAAAACGCAATACCCATTTTATGGTGCGTGTGCAAGTAACTTCTGCTCGCTGTTATCGCGGCGGCAGGGTGGCGCCTGGGATGATCCATGGTGTGCTAGGATGAGGACCATCCAGACACTCATAACAACGGAAGCGGCAGGCCGGGGAATCACTGCCAGCCTGCAGTTCATTTCGTCTTTCCCGAGGATTCCGCCACAGTATGCCAGGAATCAAAGCAACGGCGCGGTGCCGAGCGCGGTGCCTTGTTCTTCCGTGCTTCCGTTTGTCTGCACCCGTGCGTTGCACATCTCGCATTAGCGCGTGTGCGTTCCGATGGGCGCTCCGGGTGCAGGGGCTCGTCAAACGTGTGTGCGTCTGAGTGAGGGAGCGGTTCAGACTCTAGGACCGAAACCCCCTTCGCGCTATTCTAAATAATGTGATTATGTCGCATTGTTTACTTGAAGTTGTTTAGCTTCGTTCCATATCGCGGGGGGGGGGGGTGTTAGGCCTCTTGATCAAAGACGACGACCGGTAGACGTGGAAGTGGAACACACCCCACGCAAGCAACTAGCTAACCTGTCCCCCCGCAGAACGCACCTGTCTGGCAGCTGACCCGCCGTCTACGTCTCCTGTTCCTCCCGGCGGCCAATGGCAGAGATCCCACTAGTTCCATCAGGTGATCACTCTAACATGCAGACCCCGCCCCCTCCCTGTCTCACCCCACCCCACCGCCACGCCCCCCCCTCCCCCCTCCCCTCCCCCACTACTAATTGCCTCCTAAGCCCATTATGCTCAAGTAGTTTGCTGTGCTAGCCCAGATCAACCAACGATGGCTCTGTGTACGAGCGCCCTGCGGTTTGACGGCTAGATAACAAATGACGGCACGGGGCTGCGTGGTCACACAACCAACCGAGTCTCCAACACACACACACACACACACACATTTACTTAGACTGTGTTTAACACAACACGAATAAGGAACCGAGAGAGAGAGAGGACGAGAGAGAGAGTGAGGGAGGTTGGGAGAGAGCGAGAGAGGGAGGCACCAGGAGTTAATGAGCTTGTTGTCTGAAGGTGTACAAAAACACTAAACACACACACACACACACATATAATAACAACACACACACACGCACGCACACACACACGCACACACACACACACACAAGCACAGACACAGACACACACACACACACACACAGACACACACACACACACACACACCAGAGAGCTCAGGGCTCCCTGGGAGTTTCAGGTTACTGCAGAGAGCAAGAAGACAAAACAGCAGACAGCCTAACAATCAAAACAACAGCTTGTCGCTCACACACACACACACACACACACTCAAACCACAGCCCTCCCCCATACACACAAGGGCAAAATAATTGCTAATGGAGTTATCTCAAAGCCTAGCGTCTTAGGTTGGGTTCTGATCTGAGGTAGTGTGCGTAGTTTGCTAACGTACGATTGCGTCACAAACAATTTGCGTCTAAATAACCACTTTATCTGATGCTAGTTATGTTGCATATTCAATCACACTGACTGTTGACTGGAGAGAGGTGGGGGTGGGGATGGGGGGAGGGGGGGGGGTGATGTATGAAGTGTGTCAGGAAGGGTGTTATGTGTTGGTGTAAGGCAGGGACAGTTGGGGGGGGGGGGGTGGGGGGGTGGTGGTGGTGAGGGTGGGGTCTGCTCCAGCTTGATAAGAGACACAGAAGTGTCCACCTAGAATGGGACTCAAAGCAGGTCCACTCGTACACATGACACAGAGTCCACGTACAGCCACACACACACACACACACGCATGTGTGCATGCGCAAACAGACTCATATTACAGGCACACCTGCTTTCAGCGTCACCTGCTTTTCAGACACGTCTATCTTCAGTGCACCTCTCATATATAGTGGTGTATATTTCATATGAAGCTCGCTTTCATAAAACCTCTTCTCCTCTTCTAGATAATATAAGCTTGAATACCTTTTGACCGTTTAGTCTTATTTTGTTTTCGTTCATGAACCTGTTGTTCACATTATAATCTCCACGTTTAACCTGAAGGTGGCAGTATTCTTAACGATAAAAGGGTTTTTGTATTGCATCAAACATAATTCACAGAAGCGGACCGAAAGTGCAAAACAAACATATGTTTACATATCTATTCAAGCACACTTGGGATTCACCCATAGAAAAACAACGTTCTTGTGTAACCAGCCCTAATAAAGAAGGCCTTTGTGCCCGGGTCTAAAGACAGGTAGCGTGGTGTCCATCAGTTATGTCTTCATCATGCGGTGGCCATGACAGTGGTGATCTCTAGCACAGTGTTAGGCCCTGTCCCAATTCTCCCCCTTCCCCTAGATTTGAGCCCTAACCCTAGATTTTGCGCGTTCCCGCGAAGGGGTAGGGTGTCCCAATACTTAAGGGAGCATGGGAGAGTGCTGTTTTTCCCCTTAAAATCAACCCTTGGACGCTAGCCAACTCGGTAGCTGACTTGCAGCTAAGGGCACTCAAAGCAAGTGTTCTTGTTAAGGGGAGAGAAATGGGACTGGGCCTTAGACACAAGGGAAGCGCTCCACACAGGTACAAACAGCCTTGGCCCAAGACAGTAAACACACGGACGGGACAAAGAAGTACAAAAAAAAGGTTTCGGTAAATAAGACAAAAAGAAGAGAGTGAGAGAGAGGGGGGGGGAGTTGGTGATGATGGAGAATGGACATGGAAAAGCCATTCCCTCGAACGCCCCCCTCCCCCACCCTCTCCGTCTAAAAACCCTCCGCTCCTCACTCCTCCGTTCCGCATGGCTCGTCTCGCTCCCCGCGTGTGGAATACAAGGCTTTAATGGGGGGTGTGGGGGGCACAGCTGGGGGTCGGAGGGGGCAGGGGGGGCTGCTGGAGCCTTTGATGAAATGGTGGATGAGCACACTTTCTCTCTTTCCCACTATCTGTGGCTGAGACAGAGAGCCAGAGAGGGAAGGAGGGAGAGAAAGAGAGAGAGAGAGAGAAAGCGAGTGAGGGAGGGAGGGAGGGAGGGAGAGGGAGAGAGAGAGAGAGAGGGAGAGAGAGAACGCAAGTGAGGGAGGGAGAGAGAGAGAGAGAGACAGAGAGAGAGAGAGAGAGAGAGAGAGAGAGAGAGAGAGAGAGAGAGAGAACGCAAGTGAGGGAGGGAGAGAGAGAGAGCGGAGGGAGGGAAATGGAGGATGGAAAGGAGAGCGAAGGCGTGAGAGGGGGAGGGAGGGAGAGAGTAAGGGAGAGGGAGGGAGAGAGAAAGAAAGAGAGAAAGAAAGAGAGAGGGAGAGAGAGAGAGAGAGAGAGAGAGAGAGAGAGAGAGAGAGAGCTTTCACAGTATTTATCCAGGCAGAGAGAGAGCTCGCTTGGCACAGGTTGCCATGGTGATGTCACCGCAGAGTGCCGGTGCCCCGACCTGTCAGCAGAGTCAACTCCGCGGTCCACCTGACGTATTTCAGTTTTTTCCACCGTCGCTGACAGCGCAGGGGCCGACCCGGTATATAGCTACACGTGGGCGGGCAAACGACGGCAGACTACTAAACAGCTCTTTACTCCCAAAAAACATCCTCCACAACAAAGTGGAGCTCGTGGACACTTGAGCAAGCGCCGGATGAAAAGCCCCTCGATTTAGGAGCGCTCGTTTCCAACAGTCAACTCTTTGCATGCGCACCACAAAATGGCCACCGTGGATGTGCCATCAAATCCTATTTAACATCCGATTCCATTTTTAACCCTTGACCCGGCGGTCACTTCAAACAGGGGGGGCTAGCGTTTCATTCTGGCTACGGTGACCGACTCGCAGCCAAAAGAGAACCGGCTTCGATCCCACCTGGATGCACCCACCAACTGACCTGTAGGCCCTCCTCGAGGCACAGCCACGACCCCGCACCTGCTCATCTAAATGAGCTCGGTGGTGTGTTTGGTTTTGTTGCGGTGATGGAACGGTCAATCGAGACGCTTTGGACTCACGGGGGGTATTGAAAAGACTCAAATAAAAAAACACTCACGATCTCGGCACGGTTCATCTATGCCAACCCCCCCCCTAGCCTCAAAACCATTTTAAGAGAGGTCTTTGTTCTCCGTTGACGTAGAACCTCACTATCATCGCTGGGCGGGCACATCCCGTGACGCAACCTGCGTCTGAAACCCCGCGCAGTCCGTCTGAATAAAAGCGACCTTCTAAGGGAACCCGAGGGCAACGAGCCGACGGGGGGGGGGGGGGGGGGGGAGGGAGGGGGGGCGGGCTTACTCTTGACGTTCAGGTACATGGACTTGCTGACGTCGGCGCCCACGTCGTTGCTGACGCGGCACAGGTAGAAGCCGCTGTCCTCCTCCAGCACGTGCTTGATGAGCAGGGAGCCGTTCACCAGCACCTCGATGCGGAAGCCCGAGTTGGGGGCGATGGGGTGGAACTGGGGCACCCCGGCACCTGTTCAGCAGAGAGCGGGGGGAGAGAGGGGAAGGGTAGAGGTGAGAGGGTTAGGGGGAGGTCGTAGTGGGGGGGGGGGGGAGATCTCTAACAACAGCGTTGCTCATGGGAACAGGGTAGACATGTGATAGGAATCTGGTTGAAAAAGCACAGTGAAAGAGGAAGGATGGATTCGTTTGGGTTTGTTTGCCGCCCTCGAGACGCTTTCTGCCGGCCAGCCGGGGCCAGGAGTAACAAGTGGGGTGAGTTTAAGCTTGCGTAATATGGCAGCTAACTTCCCTTTCTTACAAATATAAAAATACACACACACACACATACACACACACACACACACACACAGACACACAAAGCTCTTTAACTCCTGTGCTTCTCCACTCCCGGTATTGACTTGAGATTTGCGGAGGTGGTGTGTGTTTTGCTGTGCGATCAGCCTCAAGGCTGTGGACATTGTGGTGTGTGTTGTGTTGGCACGCAACTAGCGCGGATACGCAGTCAGGAAGCGAGTCAAGAAAAGAGGGCTGTAGGTCAAAAAAACAATAACGATAACCACAACAACAACAACAACGTCTTATTTTGCAATTCAGCAAGATTTGCCGAAAAGGGAGCCAAACGGGAAACATTAACGGTCTGTGAAACCTTTGTGTGACCTCCATGCGTATGTGCTAACACATTTACCTAAATTACGTTTAATCATAAATGAATTGAAGTGCGATGAGCTGTTTTGAAGTGTGACGGTACGTGTGTGTGTGTGCATGCGTGTGCTTGTGTTTGCACGTGTGTGTGTGTGTGTGTGTACCTTTAGAGTACTCCCACTGGATGGTGGGGACAGGGTAGCCCTCCGCAGAGCAGTTGAGGATGACAGCCTTTCCGTAAATGCCGTCCTGGTCCTTGGGCTGAACCACAAATTTGGGAGGAACTGCAACGCAAACACAACGCAAACACAACGCAAACACAACGCAAACACAATGAGTGTCAGTGCAGCGATGGGGCAGAATCTCTCCAAGCTGTGTTCAGAAGCAAACCTGTCTAGTATAGACCAGTAAAATAATGGGCATGGCATAGTACATGTACTGTACATTGTTATACTATATGTCTATTCCTTGATGCCTAGCTCCAATACCTATCTCCTCTCGCTATCTACACAGTCATCCCCCGTCAACCATCATTCCCCCTCAACCATTCCTCCCTTCATCTCCCCTCCCACTGGTAACGGGAGATCACTCAAACATTACCGTACATCGTCTTTCAGCTGTATCACCAGCAAACCATAATGACTGTAGTGGAACACAAAGCTCTGAGCTTTCCATCATCAATGAATTTATGAGCTAGGGTCTCACAGCATCTCAGCTACCTTTAAGAGAATCATCAGCAAACACCATCAAGCCAGTCCCACATTTGAGCGGACCCACAGACCCACAGACACCCACGGCAAAGACCGCAATGGCACGAGCGCCAGCGGCCCGCCACTCACCGCGGACGATGAGCTGGCTCTGGTGCTCCACGGCAGCCGCCTGGTTGCGCGCCACGCAGGTGTAGTTGCCGTTGTGCAGCAGCGTGAGGTTGGAGATGCGCAGGGAGCTGGTGAACTCGATGTTGTCGATGGTGACGCCCAGGCTGGCCGGGATGGGCCGGCCGTCCTTCTGCCAGGTGATGAAGACGGGCTGGTCGCCGGACATCACCACGCAGGGGATGAACACCCGCTGGCCGATGGAGAAGCGCGGGAACTCAAAGGGGTGGATGGTGGGCGGGACTGGGATTGTGGTGGTGGAGGTGTGGTGGAGGTGTGGTTGAGGTGAGGTGGAGGTGAGGTGGAGGTGAGGTGGAGGAGTGATGGAGGTGAGGTGGAGGTGAGGTGGAGGTGTGGTGGAGGTGTGGTGGAGGAGTGGTGGAGGTGTGGTGGAGGTGAGGTGGAGGTGTGGTGGAGGTGAGGTGGAGGTGAGGTGGAGGTGAGGTGGAGGAGTGGTGGAGGTGTGGTGGAGGGGTGGTGGAGGTGAGGTGGAGGTGTGGTGGAGGTGTGGTGGAGGGGAGGGAGAAATATGGGGATTAAAGTAGGTGTACAGACAAAAATTTGTACAGAGTATTTTTTTTCTACACTGTCAATACTGACTGTACGACATTATTGGAGGACAGAGATCCTACAGATTGCCCATAGGATCCAATGCCGTTACTGTACAGTAGAGGTGTACGTCTGTAGTCCTGGGTCATTCAAATACAGACGGTGACTGGCCACTGCTTCTTTCTGTAGAGGTGATGGTTATTCTAATACCCAAATATTAATATTGATAAGACTGCTGCTGTTGAGTCTTATCAGCAGGATTTATATTGAAATGGGGTTATGAATAACCGCTGTGTCTTTGTCGGAATAGGGCTTTTGTGATTCAATCAAAACGCAGCAGGGGAGCTGTTCTTCAAGGCACACGTTATTCAAACGGTGTGACTTTGAGAAGTGCCAATGCGGTCAATCAAGCCTAAGCAAATATTTTACGTAGCTAAACATGTAGGAATTTGAATATAAGAACAGTAGAAACCGAAAATTTAATAAAAAACACTGCTAAAAAACAACGATTGAATGTCACTTATGATCTAATAACAGTATGGTAGCATGTAGCTAGCGCTGACACAAGTTGGTGCAGGTACACTCTGAGGTCACGAGGTCTGTGGTCACATACAGAAGTGCTAACCTCAAGTGCAGAAAGTCGCAATTGGTTCTCATAACTTAAGTGTTAAGCGGCCTTCAGTTTAATCTAAATAGTCGTGTTTTTTTCCCCTTCACTACAGCAGGAAGAGCAGGAGCAGAACCTACTTTAACTTAGATTATTTTCTGTTCCTGGAAAACAAGACTAGGGTTAGGGTCATAATTACCAATTCATCACCACGCCGTTTAAAGAAGGCCCTTCACAGGTGTAGGTGCGCCGATTCATATACCTCATCTCACACCGAGGCCCCTCCCGCTCATCGGATTCCCCTCTCTCTCTCCCTATCTATCTTTATCTCCATTTATCTCTCTTCCTCCCCCCCCCCCCCAAACCCCATCCCTCCTCCTCTCCATATCTCTCATTCCCCCTGTCTCTCCGGGGACACTGTAGCCATCGTGAGAAACAGATGCTTCGGAAAATTAATGACTTAAAATAACATTGGAATAAGCGGCACTCCAGTGCTTATTTAATTCACAACAAAATAGGCATAATGGCCTCCCGGGGATTCCCCTCACGAGCGCCGGAATGCTAAGCAGCCGACAGGCAAATTAGCCTGGATGGAATGGCGGCTAGGCTTTTGTCTCTGCAGTCTGATCACCCCCACCGCCCACCCCCCAGTCCCCCCCCGTGCTCTCGTTAGTACCCACACCCGCCAGCGCGAGAGAGAGACTAGAGAGAGAGAGAGAGACTAGAGAGAGAGAGAGAGAGAGAGTGCGGTTGGATCTGCACGTTGCATATTTCAAATGATGCAGCGTCATTGAGAGAGAACGAGGGAAGGAGTGAATGAGAGCTAGAGAGAGGGAGAGAGAGAGAGAGAGGAAGAGAGGGACATAAGGGGTTATCATGGTGTCGCTCTGCTCCCAGCATCTGCAGCATTTATTCAGATCACCCTGGCGATAACGCGGCTGAAGATGACAGAGACACAGGCGCCCTGCTATCAGGAGCTATCAACGCGGGCCCTGGAAGAGCCGGCGTCTCACTGGAACAGTGTGAACGCACCGCAGGTCTGCTTCTAGTTAAATATAGAGGGTTTTTTTCCGGTACCATAGGGCGACCCTTAGAGATCCGTCGTCTGATAAAAATGACCTGATTAGAATGTTTTTATTCGTAAACAAGATGTATGAATCAGCCTTCCCTCTTGGACTATACAACAAAACATATGAACACTTTGACCCAACGCACCGTGAGCGTATACACTCTGACCATTGGCCCAGTGGGACTCTAACCCCCCTTACCCTGTCCCGCTAGGGTTAATGCCAGCTGAGCTACACTACACTAGTGGACCTCCAACTTCCTCCAAGATCGTTGTGATCAAAATGGAAAGCCATACCTTTGTCACCAACAGGAGAACGAGAAGCCATATCCTTGTGACCAATGGAAGAATGAGAAGCCATATCCTTGTGACCAATAGGAGAATGAGAAGCTTTACCTTTGTGACCAACAGGAGAACGAGAAGCTATACCTTTGTGACCAATAGGACAACGAGAAGCTATACCGTTGTGACCAACAGGAGAACGAGAAGCTATACCTTTGTGACCAATAGGAGAACGAGAAGCTATACCGTTGTGACCAACAGGAGAACAAGAAGCTATACCTTTGTGACCAATAGGAGAATGAGAAGCTATACCGTTGTGACCAACAGGAGAACGAGAAGCTATACCTTTGTGACCAATAGGAGAACGAGAAGCTATACCCTTGTGACCAATAGGAGAACGAGAAGCTATACCTTTGTGACCAATGGGAGAACGAAAAGCTCTAACTCTGACCGATAAGAGAAGGGGAAGCGATACCTTTGCGACCCAGAGTAGAAGGGGAAGGTCCTACCTTTGACGCTCACGTGCACGCTCTGGTGCGTGGAGAGCTGCGGCTGCACCAGCACGTTGCACGTGTACTCGCCCTCGTCCACGTCCTTCTGCACGTCGTACAGCTTCAGCGTGCCGTTGTTCTCGAACGCCCGCTGCCGGTGGTTGTAGGGCAGCAGGTTGGAGTCCTTGTACCACTTGATGGAGTAGTACGGGTAGCCAATGACGCGACAGTGGATGTACATGTCCCGCCCAGCGATGGCAGTGAGGTTCTTCATCGGTCGTATGCTGGCAGGCCCTTAAAGGACACAACGGAGAACAAAGACCTCTCTTAAAATGGTTTTGAGGCTAGGGGGGTTGGCATAGATGAACTGTGCCGAGATTGTGAGTGTTTTTTTATTTTAGTCTTTTCAATACCCCCGTGAGGCCGAAGCGTCTCGATTGACTGTTCCGTCACCGCAACAAAACCAAACACACCGCCGAGCTCATTCCGACGTAAGAGTCATTTTTAATCACGTCGACACTCATTGGAGAGAGGCGCCGAACGGAGAGATACATTCCACAGCGCTGTTCCCTGGTTGTGAATTTTTTGCGAGTTGCCACGTCAGAGCCCGGGGAACTCGCTCCGAGATGAATTAGGCTGAAGGTGCACCGGGCTATTTCCGTCTGAATGGAGAGCCGCTCCGACTCCCCCCTTCCTCTCTCCGGCGTGAGAGCTTTGATTGCCTCCGACAAGCATTAGAGCAGAATGTTCCTGCTCTACACTTGTGAACCCATTATCAAAACCCCTTGCTCATGTTCCCCCTCCGCTGCCCTGCTCGCTCTCGCACAAAAACAACCAAATAACCCAATCGACTTCTAAGGACTTGGCCTGTCAGGGAAATGAGGCTATTATGTATATGTTTCTAATGTAGTGTGGAGGAATAGCGCTCTGCTAGGCCACGGTCTGCACCGTACTTTAAGCCTCGGGTCGCTACTCTCGGTGGCACGATTCGCGTGCCGATGCGATGTAAGGAAGAGTCATTAAGGCTTGGTCTACCATGGCACCTGTGGAGATTTATCTTCCAAGGGTGGTGCACCAGCAACCCTTCCTCCAATCACACACACACACACACACTTAAGGGCCTCGGAATCTGCCCGTGCTAAGCCCGACAACGCGCACAAACGCACACAATCAGTGTGAGCCAATCAGTTCACTGAAACGTGCCCTCTTTTATAAAAACCAAATTGGTCATGGATTGACCTTGGAGACAACCCCCCCCCCCCCCCCCCCCAGCTCCCCAACAGCGCCCCCTGCCTGACCCCCTCCCGCCCTCCAACCTGTCGCCATTGATCCCGCTGCGTGACAACAGAAGTCCAGCCAACCGTCTCTGTCTGTTCGGGGGAGATAGCGCCTCTGCCACATACGGGGTTCCAACCATAAATCACCGTAATGGCGTCGCCGGCATAAAGCCGTCAGCAGGCACCGGGCCGGAAGCAGGTCACCAGAGACGGTGAGTCCCAACACAGCCATTGGTGCCAATGAGGAACGTAGCGGAGCCAATAGGAGAGACTGTTGTATTTTGTCCCGAATGCATTGGGAGGACGCCATAGGAGGGGCTGGAGCAAAGCAGGGTAGAGCCAGCAGGTTGCTCTACAGCGGATTTCAGGGAGAATGAGCTGCCCTGCATCATCCTATCCCATATTTTTAGTTATTCAAATGCCGGTTTTATCAGATATTTTATTTATTTATTTATTTTTTATCTGGGAAATCTCATATGTGAATTTGTATAAATTGATTACCACCCTCACTCCACCTCTGTCCATATCCCTGCGCTCTGTAAACCATTGAATTACAAATAAATACAAATAAATGATAATCTCACCAACCTACCTACCATAACCCCCCACCCCCCGTCTTCCACCCACTATCCACTGATAACACAGCCTACTCAGCCCCCCCCCCCCCCCCTCCTTCACCAACCCCCCAAAACGCACCGTGAACCCAACCCGCTCACACAGCCACGGAGACGGCGCGGCGCCCGCCGGGGGTATTGCCACTAACGTGTGTGTGTATGTGATGATGTATTGGAAGAGATGATCTGACAAGCACCTCTTACGTTTATGCGCGCCTGGTAGGACACGGTGCCCGCCGAGTTGTTGCAGACGCAGCGGTAGACGCCGCCGTCGGGCACCTGCGTCTGGCTGATGTTGAGGTGGCTGACGGCGTGGCCCTCGGCGTTGGTGTAGTGCGAGATGCGGTGGCGGCTGTCCCGCGCCACGGGCTCGTCGTCCAGCGACCAGGCCACGCGGGGCTCCGGCGTGCCCTTCACCGTGCACGCCAGCGACACAAACTCGTTGACGTTGAAGACCTTCTCGCTGAACGACGTCAGGATCTTGGGCGTGCCGTCTGAAGCGGGGGGGACGCAGACGAGAGGGGGCGAGAGAGAAGGGGTTTGGGTGTGACGTTAGGGCGTTTGGCGTTTAGCTTTTGTGCGGATCGACTTCATGCACACGTTTGACAACACATATGGACTGAGAGAACCTTACCTTCCACCCGCTGTTCACAAATATGCAAAGGAATATGAAATACAAATTGGTTTTTATTTTATTTGATATAAAAAAAATTATGAATCATGAATCTGATTAGATATGATTACCTAATGGACAAATATCTGAATATTTAAATATTCAGGC
Source organism: Micromesistius poutassou (assembly GCF_964030765.1). NCBI lineage: Eukaryota > Metazoa > Chordata > Actinopteri > Gadiformes > Gadidae > Micromesistius > Micromesistius poutassou. The sequence goes on along the minus strand of NW_028180331.1, from coordinate 917 downwards.
TCAGCGCTATGAGGAAGCAAGATGTTTAATCTTGCTCTGGGATACAAGATCCACATTTCTCGACATGCTTTAGAAAGAAAAATAATAATAACTTAACTTCATAACATAACATAACTTCCTTCCTGGCCAATGGGCATTTAGAAATATTCACCATCAATTCAAAATCCAACATTCAATTCCATTTGCGGATTGTATAATTCAACCATCTAAATGATCATTATATGGTCAATACTTGATTTGAACTGATTACTTTTAAAGCCAACGCTACAATGAAACCCTGGCAGCAATTCCAGCGAACCACCGCTTATTACAATTAGTTCTGATTTGTTCCGATTGCTCTGATCAGTGGCAGGATATTTGGTTCCGGGAATGGGCCAAAAACCTTGGGCTTTGGAGGTTTCCCCTGTGGTTTGGGGCCATGGTTTGGTTGCTCTAATTCAGCGAAGAGGGAAGATTCTGTAGAAGCGCTCGTCCGTAGCCAATTCACTGGCTCTGCATCCTCATTGATTATCAATAGCCTCTTCATAACCATGTGTGGCCGAGGGGAGGAGGAGGATTCTGCAGCAAGCCAGCCTCTGCTTCGCTTGGCTCCGACAGCCTCTTCCACAAAATCTAATAAAACGGGGCTGGACCAGCCTGCACTGCAGCACTTATTAGCATATACACACCAGTCTGTGCACACATAGAGAGACACACGCGCACACACGTACATACACACACATGCATACAGACACCGGCATGCGTGTGTGCACATGTGAATGTAAGGAGACATACAAACAGTAGATAGACACACAATCACACTTACACACACCTCCCATTCCCATTTGAAGTGTATGTGACAGAAACCTTGACATAAACAAATCCATATCCACACCCACGCCAACAGCTAACCCACACACAGACACACATGCAAAGAC
>NW_028180332.1:0-11981 GCF_964030765.1 Micromesistius poutassou | reverse complement strand
ATTCCTGCACTGTCAAAAACCATCAAGTTTAAATCGAAGGGGTAACTACGTCCCGGCGGCTCAGATTTATCGGGGCGTTTCTGACCCTCGTAAAGTGTTAGCGCTGCGCGTGTCAGAAAGCATCGCACACTTTGATGGAATGCCTTTCAAGTGGTAGTGGCCGCGCTGCAGGAATATTGAACAAGCCATTCCTCGCTGTCTGCACACCGTAATGGACAGTGAATTTACTGTTGTACTGTACAGCTTTCCCATGAGATACCATTCGAAATTCTGTCTGTTGAACTAGACTGAATATAATGACATGGCACTATTTCCCGACCATATAAAAAAAGAGGGACATTTTTGCAACCTTGGACGTTTTCTGCACCAACCCCCCCCCCCCGTGCTATTTTGCCTCATATAACGCAGCCAATTATTTATTGAATGTGCTGCATTTACAAAAAAAGGTAACGACTGTATTACTATTCAGTCCGTGACCCTTGTTATGCTTTGTTTAAATCAATTGGCACTGATGGAATGAGATGTGGCCAGTGTTCCGGGTTATTCCAAGAGTGGGCCCGAGCCATCTTCCTCCGAGCACAGAAAGATAAATTAAGCTAATGTTCCGACGTTCGGGGAGGTGGACGGAGTCAAGGTACTCGGGGCATGACATTCGTCACCATAAAAGAAGAAGAAAAAAAAAAAAGAGGAAAAAACAAAAGGGTTCACACAAACACGACAAGGGTTTCTTCTTTTTTTTGTTGTTGTTGGAAGCAGGATCAAATAGCACGTGTCACTTCCTGCGATTTACTGAAGGTTAAGTACACTCCCTCTGGGTCTTGGGCTGCCCCCCCCCCCCCCAGTCCTCTTACATTACATCCATCACCGCCCCGTCGGATGGGGAGGACGTGGGGGGGGGGGGGGAACTGAGCAGGAGTGTGTGCAGGGGGTGGAGGGTGAGGGGTGGAGGGTGAGGTGGTGGGTGGTGGGGGGGGGGGCGATCAAAACCTGGAACCCCACAGCAGAACGTCTTCGGAGGAGCTTTGAAGACCCTGTAGCTCCGAGGCAACGCGGCGAGTCCCCCGTCAACATGGCTTTGTCAAACACTCCGAAAAGACTTTGTCAATCCCCGGGGGCCATTCATAAGACGAGACGAAGGGGTTGAAAAGTGTGCTCCTTTCCGTAGCACCCTCACCCCCCCCCTCACACCACCATCACCACCAACCCCCCCCCCCCCCCCCCCCACCACCACACACACACACACACACACTTGAAGAATGTACTGCGTGCCCAAATAGAACCAAGGTATTTTTTTTTTTTTTTTGAATGGGGGTTCAGGAGGGGAAATGGCAGGCATAAGCAAGACTTCATTAAGTCCCTTGCTGCCTCAGCCCCTCCTGTTTAGTGTGTACAGTCACTTGCTGAGGTTGGGAAAAAATACTTTCTTTTTGAACCTGCTGTGAGACTCTCTGTTTACCATAGCTGGTTATATTGCGTGGTTGTAATCTTGCTAATGAATGATCATTCCTAGAACATGGTTGTTTGACGTAGAAAGCCTCATAACTCATTAAATAACTTACTATCTTAACAGTAACAGTGTACCGTTCGGAAGAGTTAGGAAGGAATAGGCAACATTACGGAAATAAATTGCCCCAACCATTGCCCATCTGCCACTAAATGTGTAGAAAGGCTCACTATAAAGCACTAGTTTAGAAACACAGCCGACATCCCCTGACACTCAAGACTGGAATGACTTGCGGGTTAATCATTAATAATATTACAAACTTCAAATCCGGGCCCGGGCAAACTTGTCACAAGCAGAAAGTGAGGAGACGAAAAGGGGGGAAAAAACAGCCCGAACAGAGACTATCTCAGCAACTGTTTTTAATAACGTGAATCTTTTGTCTGCCATTTGAGTCACATATAATTAGAATAAGACAGGGTCTCTCCGGTAAGGCACAGAGTTTGGCTCGCTGCCTAGCCCTTGTCACGCCAGAGAACCCTCAAATGCACCAGAGGCAGAGGGAGGGGGGGGGGGGGGGGGGGGGGGGGTGGGTGGGCTGGGGTAGGGGATGAGGAGGAGGGGAGGGCAGCGGAGGAGGAGGAGGAGGGAGAGCAGAGGGGGTAAAAAAATTCCAAACTAGCAAATATTTTAATTGATCTCTTCCTAGCCAGACGTTCCATCACGAGAGGGTGCCTCGTGTGTGTGTGTGTGTGTGTGTGTGTGTGTGTGTGTGTGTGTGTGTGTGTGTGTGTGTGTGTGTGTGTGTGTGTGTGTGTGTGTGTGTGTGTGGGCGAACACATCGAGAGAGCAGGCTTCAGGCGTTTCCAGCGCTCTAAATGGCGATACCCCAAAATAGGCTACGCATCGCATCCAGAATCCCTATGTGCCCCATCTCCTCGCAGATATACTTGGCGACCAAATCCGCCCGAGTGTGAGCCGTTTTGCTGCCATTACAGTTGTAGCCTTAATAACGATTTGGGGTTGCTTATACCTTTTATACATGCAAGCTGCATGGTGTTCAGATACAGTATGCTACAATGTGCTATAGAGGGCTTCAATATCCACGCACCGAATTAGTGAGAACTGCCAATGCGCATATTATCCATATGAACACTAGTCATACATCCTTTGGAAATCAGTCAAAAGACAGGCGGAAAATAAGCTATGATTTGGAATGATAAAGGACTATACCCATGAAGGAGGTGCCAATACCTGAAAAACGGATGCCAAAGCGCTTGGCATCCGTCCTGAATCACGGAAATTAGGATTGATTCTTGGATATTGTATTCTAGCTATTATAAGGTCCCTCTCCAAAATAAAAGCGCACATCAACGACACAACAGGTAACCCCTGATCTGAGATGGCCAGAGGCTCTCTTCCAGAGACATGTACGGAGACTTCAACAAGATGCATAGTTGGGAAAGACAGCGTTGCAACTCCATTAGGGAAAATAAAGGATATATATATATATGTTTACCTCTTTTTGGTTTTGGGAAGCTCTCGTGCAGGTGAAAAACAACTTTCTCAACGAAGTGCTGAATGTTACTTTGCTCCGGTCCTCGGACAAACACGATCCAGTCGTGGGTAAATCCCTCCACAGTGGGTTTTTTCCGGACCTGAGCACGGTGACCAAGTTCCAGTTTCACCTGAACGGCACCCTGTGGGATGTTACGCTTTTGTTAAAATAAATAAATAAATAAATTTCCTCCCAAAAACGTGTGGGATTTTTTTTTCTTCAGATTTGCAGAACGGGTCTTTATCAAAAATCAGCGTGCAGTTGCAACAATCAACAATGAAATGGCATCAACTTCTAAAGACTCCCTTCTCGTCCCATCAATTTAACAGTGAAATGATGCACGTGTAAAAAAATACAGTGTGCACTAATGTAAGCCACACAGACACATCAACTTTTCTACATTCATAACTCAACAGCTGTCTCCCTGCAAGTCAGATCACGTTCATTATAAAAAACCCTGCACGTCATATTTTACTTTAAGCTCCGTGTGTCACGCTGCAGCGGGACCATCACAGCCTCGACATGCGCTCAACTACAGCGGTCGAACTGTACTTCGGCTTCAGATCAATCGGGAATACTGCATGAAATCTTCGGCCGAGACGCGCAAAAAAAAAAAAGAAAAAAAAAGAAACAGCGAACACACACAACGCCGCTCCGTGGACCGCCACTCTCTCTCGCGTGCAGGCGCGGCCGCATTATCACTCGCTACTCACCGAGTTGGCCATCATTCAGGCCGCGCGTGACGTCTATTTCATGGAGATTTCGTTTTAAAAAGAGACAAGAGGGGAGCCTATCTTGCTTATGGCGGCGTACATGGTCTTTTTCTTGATTGAACTCAAACCTCGAGTTTCTCAAAGAGCTAGAGGAGAGAGAGAAAAGTAAGACGCATGCGCTGTCTCGCATGTCTACTGGTCGAGGAGCCGAGCACGAGAGGCGGGGAGCCAATGAGGGGAAACACACTCACGCCGGCAGCCAATGGCGGGCCGATAACCTTACCGTAATTATACAACGAATCAGATTTAACAAGAGTTTAAGGAAAAATACAGGTCTACATATGCTGTCAAATGACACCAGGTTATAGCTTTTCATATCTGCCGTTTCAGATATTATATATTGATGTGGTTACAAATGTGGCTATTGCAAACTAATGTCGATTCATCAAAAAAAAAAAAAAAAAAGTAGCTGATGTACTACTCCTCTCTTTAAATCGCGGGGTATTAATGCAGTATTAATTGGTATACGAAAGTGGTACAGGTGGTAAAACATGTACACGTATGTTGGCCTATGCAAATGTTTACAATACACGCATACTCTATGCATACGTATGCAATACACGTTTGTATGCATAGGCTGGCAGCATGCATAGACAGAGTCAAACTTAAAAGAACATTCCCTTGAATGATTTATCATTGATTTATCATGACACACACACACACACACACACACACACACACACACACACGCACACGCACACGCATGCATGCATGCATGCACGCACGCACGCACGCAAGCACAAACACACGTCATTTTTTGGATTCTGAGAGTATAGGCTGCATTATTTTGCCTTTTAGGCTCTTGTTTTGCCAAACCACTATGAATTAATTTGAATAAAACTAAACATATATTCATTGTTCATTGTTCATTATGAATTATCTATTGCTATTTTTTTTTTCTAATCCTCCATGTTCTATTCCTCCTCTATATACCTCCTATATTTCTCCCATGCAGTGGGGTGACAGGGGACTCCTGACAGGTGCTGTCATAGCTTTGGCCATAGATCAGGAGCTACTTGTCTAGACAAGCATTCCTTGGTGTTTTATTAGGGTGTAATAGGGTTATTCGTGGTAAGCAGTTACGTTATTAATAGCAATTTACCACTGTAAAATATTTTTCATTCGCCTTTCCCGCGTGTGTTCCGTATGGTCCTCCCCGCACGCCGTAGTTGCGCGATACTTGTCTTGTGGATGTTCACAGGTAAAGTTGACACTGCCTTCGTAAACTGTTTATTCCATGTCATGTAAAACATTACATTATGTAGCTGACTGAAATGGGTATTATAAATGCCTAACAATGCTTCCGCTGCTGCTGTGAATTCATATTTAGTCTTTTCACGTGGTGGCGGTGGGGTTATCATCTAGCGGGTGGCTAATCGCATATGTTCTCCCACTGCATATTCACTACTACTTTCGTTCATTTCATCCATAAACGTTACAGTTATTGTCTTTGTAACTTGGCAACACGTATGCTTGTGAGAGTCTAGGAGTGTCAAAAGTGTCATAAAGAGGACGTTCGCATCACGACCCACTGTTGTACAGTTACCGTTGTCTCAATTCCCTCCATGAGTTCCCCTGTTCATGAAATTTAAGTAATGTTAGTATTAGGGGATACGATCGGAACAGTTTGAAAAACAGACTTCTTGACAGAAAGTTGCTCAGCATGCCCCGCGTAGACTTTGGTTGAACCAAAGGCATGTGTCGAACAATTATGTACCACATAACAGCCCATGGTTACACAGTAATAACGCTCCTGTTTTCCACTCACTTTGACACTCGCTCAGTGGTCTCTTCTATACTACTGCCAGTGTCATCCAAAGGGTTGCACTTGCCATCCCTTATCTAGCAGTTTTTTTGCACAAGAAGACCCCGTAGTTAAGCCACAGCCATGCCACTTCTAAAGCATAGTTGGGTCAACAATGCTCCATTCATTGTCCCTACTTGTATCGCTACTGCAGCGCTAGCACACACGAGCAGGCCTACATTGTTCTGGGAGCGGTACATGTGGGATAGAAACCACTGGAATGGTTTGAGTATTACCTCTAAGCGTTGAGCTGACCATAGTCACCCCATAAAATAAAGTGATGCACATCTAAATTGGATTTAGATAATACTTTAAAACAATGGATAGTGCAGGTTTTAGTTGGCAGTGGAAGTATTGAAGTTATACCCTACCTATCCAATAATCACAATTCAAAGCTAGGTGCCTAATGGATTTTAAGGTATCTTCTGTTTAGCCAGTAGTCTTTTAGTCGTTTAGATTGTATCTCTGTTTCGAAGTGTCACCGGCTGTGGCCATATGCCATATGTCCTACCTCTCAAAAGAAGAACCAGCAAGCCTATTAACTGTACAGTAATGCAATATGCTCCATTACAAAAAATAAACAACAAATACATAACTATAAACAAACAGAAATACCAAAATACACAAGGCAGTTCAGTGGTTGGTTGCCTGCTTACCTATTCGTGTGGTCATTGGAGTCCTACCACGTTTAGGTGACTAAGCTGTTTAACACCGAGGACAGATAGGCATGTGTGTAGCACAGTGTGCTGCGGGCTTATCAGTCAGATAGGAGGCAGGGTGGGTGGATGTGTGGGCTTAGGTGGGGTGTCCCTACGTTTTTCGGGGGGAAACGGGTGTGGTGGTGGGGGGGGCCGGTGGGCTTTGTTGCTCATGTTTCGTGTGATTACGGAGAGTAGCGCTGCTGGCGATGCGCACCACAGGTGAAGACAATCCGGTGTGAAGTGGAACAGCTGTGTCCAAGGCTGGGTAGACAGGGTCGTCCGGTTGCCGTGGGCAACTAGAGTTTGCCCCCATCGCCCACCCTATCTCAGGTTTAAAGGAGGGCTTGGATGAGACAAATGGTTATGTTTTATTTATTTTTCACACCATATCTTCGTTAATGAAGAGGAGGCCTAATGACAGAAGTTTTCTCTGCCTACTAGTACAGTTCCATGAGATGCAGAGTACCTCCGGTCTGTGAAAAGTTCTCTGTTACACTACTGGAGCATATGGCTTTGGCTTTTGTCTGCTTAATTACTGTTCTTTATCTTTTACTACCCTCCATTCCTTTCATGTAATAGTAAATATCAAGCCATAATGTTGTTTCACTTTTTTTCCCACTCAGACAAGCATATCTGCTGAGATAATCAAACAGAAGGGTTAGACAGACATTGCTTGCCAAAGCAGCTCTGTAACTTGTTGAATGTTTTATTTACAGTAACATTGACGATTGAAAACTGATCCCTGGTTGAAGACCTGGTTGTCACGTTTGACGTTTGAAAGTTGACGTGCACTCTGTAGAATAGTTAGTGTTATGTTGTTATAACAGTATTTCATGATAATAACGTCCTTATCATTAAGAGTTTTTAAATTTGATTTAAATGAAACGGAAACAAGTGCACCTCGATGATTCAAGCGTCTTGCAGTTAGGACTGCAGTACCATCTTGCCCATTGTGCCTGTCGAACCGCCTAGCCCCATGTAGTTAGTCGTCAAACTAGGTGGGGTTTGGTGGTGGTGGTGGTGGTGGTGGTGGTGGGGGTGGGGGCTATGGTTCCTGACTATACAGTGGCTAGCGGCCATCTGTGGGCTTCACAGGGACACCTGACAGCAGGCAGTCACTCCCCCAACTGACGGGTGTCCTTGGTGTTTAAACCTGAGAGCACCTTCTATTTAGAAGCCTGCAGTGAGAAGGTAGAGAAAACGGGTCTTTTGAATAATTTAATGTAAAATTGGGCTGTGGCCACCATAATTGACAGTGTGCCAGGGGGTCGAAATGAGACGGAACCGGTTGGCTTTCAAAGAGATTGAAGTCATTCTAGGGCCCTCCTGGCATTCTTTGTGCCGAGCACTTATCGTCTATTAAGTGTATCAAGCAACAGGTGTTTTCTTTCAACACGTGGCTTCTCTCTTTTTTTGTACCTCCCAGCTCATCGTAGCGTTTATCAGCCCAGCTTCGGTCGGACCCCTCTTCCAACTGCAACGTTTGCACAGATGTTCTGTGTCTTTAACTCCTTAGAGACCCAGATCACCGCGGTATACTGTACATCTAACTAGGTGCCCCCTCCTTCCTTAATGTACATTGGATAATTGTACGCTTGTAACGGTCTTCTTGGCATTGAAAGAGCATGCGCTAGAAATAAATGGCTCAATCTATAGAACAGAATATGAACATTTATTTATCCCTTCTCTGTACCTAAATGTCAATTGGGCTAGGGTATCTTAAGTCTTATTGGCTGTATGATGGACCTATAGCGCTACTGGAAGACTCCCAATCACAAGATTCTACTAGTTATTACACAATTTGACTTGTTTTTATGTTGCAGTATGATAGGTTTATATTTTCCTATGGTTGCCATTGTTTTTAACAAAAGTGTTGGTGTAGCCGTCTATGGAGGAAAAAATAAAGTTTAAAAGTATATATTTTTCTACAACTTTCGCTTTCCATTCTCAAGACAGAATTAACGAAGAAGGACAAAGCTCAGGAGGACTTTGGCTGTTCACCTACAACTTCTTCTGAGGTTTTCTCCTCTGAACTCTTTTTCCCTTTCTGCTGCTCTCAGGCTCCACAGAGAGAGATGGGTGAGAGTCTGAAGGCGCGGTTTGACTTCCCCAACCCCATCATACAGGCTCAGGTGCTGACCCCCACTTCTTCATATAGCACTAGGCCTACGTAGTATTGATTACTAGGAGCCCTTCACATAGATCTCAGACACTGCATTCTTTAACCATACCACGATACCTGTGTTGGCTTCAACATTATCGTTCAAAATGTGTTATTTTGAAAGCGATAGATTACCCAGAAGTCAACGTTTCAACATTCACCTCAAGCCAAAGATAATTGTTGACCTTGGACCTGAAGCCATGTTTTTTTTTTTACCAAGGAGGAGACAATCCCGTGGCAGGCTTTTAACCATTGTAACATTTAACATTTAATGTGAAAGACATTAACGCCTACTTTCCATTAACAGACGGCGAGGAGTCTTGTCGCTGCTGTGTTGAAAGAGAAAGAGCAAAATGGGAAGATATCTCAGTCCTCTGTTCAGGTAAGCTCTCTTGTGTAGCGTGCACATCCTTGACTGTACTTTAATGGTCTTCATGAGTCACGTGTGTTTCTGTGTACGATTGAGCGACCCAATCTTCCCAATCCGTGCGTCAGGTGCTTGTTTCGTAACATGTGCTGGTTATAGCTGACCATGAATTATGCTTTCTATTGCACATTGAGTAGCGAATAATTAGCATTGTTACGCCGTAAATCTCGTAAACCTGTCTCTAGCTTTACTCCTGAGACTTTATGGCGAGTTCTACCAAACGCATGCTCTTTGCACTGAAGATAATTTAGGGTCACACCATTGGTGTAACGAATTGACGGAATGAGTGAATCACGCACGCACACGCACACACACACACACACACACTCTAACCCATGCTAATCCGCCGCGTCTCGCACCTCCGCCGTCAGGGCGCGGCGTTGGAGGCGCTCTGGGAGCAGTGCTGCAGCGGCGATGCCGGCGTGCGCGCCACCTGCTGCCACGCCCTGGTGCTGCTGGTGGACCAGGGCCACGCCGACCTGCACTTCATCCTCAACAGCATCCTCAACCTCCTGCCCTCCACCAGGTACATGCTAACATACGCAAACGGCTAGGTGCATGCTAACATACGCACACGGCTAGGTGCACGCTAACATACGCACACGGCTAGGTGCACGCTAACATACGCACACGGCTAGGTGCACGCTAACATACGCACACGGCTAGGTGCACGCTAACATACGCACACGGCTAGGTGCACGCTAACATACGCACACGGCTAGGTGCATGCTAACATACGCACACGGCTAGGTGCATGCTAACATACGCACACGGCTAGGTGCATGCTAACATACAGTGATTATCTTTTCTTTAGCACTAAGTGCATGAGGCCATTTTAGAGACTTCCTCTACAGCTACACTCAGGGTCCAAAATGTACTAATTTGGTATTGTTTACCTCGCTGCCGGAGCGGAAAGATCTATCGGCCAAGCAGTCACTCTTTCGATTTTACCCGCCAAATGGTGGAATTGGCTCTGGCAGATGCTCATTTTGGACCCAGGCTACACTCCTATCCCGCCAGAGATTTGTCGTAGTAGTTGGTTATGTTTGTCGGCCATTTCACAGCCGGCGCATGGCTGGTTAGACACTTGGCAATGACCGAGTCTTGGCACCAGCGACCCGTCCTTCAACAGGCTGACACCTAACCTCTAACCGCTCCTCTTGACCAGCCGAAGGGCGAGAGCCATCTCGTCACGTGGATTTATGTGAGCGTTGCGGGTGCATGTGACCCACTTAATTCCTCTCGGTGGCCTTTCGTAGCGATAAATGCTTTTTCGTTATGCGTACATTCCCTTCACGTAGTCACGGTGGCTTGTGTTACAGAAGGCAAGCCAGGCACTCAGGACAATGAGAGATCTAAATCCCACATCACCACATGTAAGACATGAGAGAGTTTACAGGGACATTTTTGTATGTAAGCATATGGTTTAAGCCAGGGCAAGAGCATTCTGGGTAGAATCTTATTATTTACTCCCATTAGCCAAGATGGGTCATGAACTATGTCATAAAATAAAATATAAGAGCTGCAATGATTATTAGATTAGTCCATTAGAAGGAAATGGATCGAATCTATGTTTGATAATCGATTAAGAAATGTATCAAGTACAAACACTTGCTGCTTAATGCTGCTGAAATTCACATGTTTAGTTTGTGGAGGGATCAGTATAACATGTGAGATAAAGCAAAGACTAGACTAAATGATGAACTGATTAATCTGAAAGAATAATTGTTAGGTTAATCAGCAATGAAAGTAAAACATACAAATTTCCGCTGAGGGTTCAACATTAAAACAAAACATTCAGGTGGAAATGGTTGGTTGCCGGTCAGAAAGGCATAAACACATTCACAGGTGCTGCAAGGATTGAGTGGATACTTGTAGTATTCACATTTGAAGATGGGAAATTCTGCGGTCCGCAAACACATCAGCATTTCAACCCTCTGTTGTCAGCGAAAAAAGATTAAAAAAAACTGGCACTTAAAATCACTTATGTGAAATCCATAAACCTGGCATTATGCAACTTATTTTCTGTACTATTCCTCAGCCGCCATGAATATTTATTAAAGAACGGAAATGCACTCAGTATGCACTCAAGTCTCAATATTTGCGGAAACACAGCAACGTCCAGGGGCTGATCGGGGCGCTGGGGAAGCTCCTGCAGATGCAGATGAAGCAGAGCCCAGACTCGGAGACCCCCTTCTGCTGCCCCTACTCCATCAGGTGAGACCCCCTTCTGCTGCCCCTACTCCATCAGGTGAGACCCCCTTCTGCTGCCCCTACTCCATCAGGTGAGACCCCCTTCTGCTGCCCCTACTCCATCAGCTGAGAGCCCCGGCTCAGTACCCTACTCCTCTCCGAGTGGGGCCTTTCATTGAGTTCTGTTCAATCAGTCATTTATGTATGTATACAAACCTATGCATAAAAAACAACTATATATATATATATACACATACATATACATATAGAATGTTTCTTTTTTTAGTAACAGTATTATGGAATATATACCAAACGGTAGGTAAGTAACAAGTGTGTACATGAAGTCTTCCATGGAGGTCAGTTGAGCTGAGACTTTTCCGACACAATAGTCCAGTACTAGGTTGCTTCAGCTTAGACCGAGTACCCCTCCCTCCCCCCCTCCCCCCCCTCCCTCCCTCCCTCCCATCTCCTCCTCCTCCTCCTCCAAGTCTTTGATGTGCACCTCTGCCAAGTTCCTGGGGGCCTCCTCCCTAATCAGTAACAGTGAAGGATAAAGAGGCTGGGCTTCTGATTCACCCTCAGCCCCCCTCCCTCCTCCCCTCCTCCCCCCCTCCCTCCTCCCCCCCATCCGTCCTCCCCTCCTCCCCCCATCCCTCCTCCCCTCCTCCCCCCATCCCCCATCCCTCCTTCCCTCCTTCCTTCTCTCCCTCCTCCCCTCCTCCCCCATCCCTCCTCCCCTCCTCCCCCCTTCCTTCTCTCCCTCCTCCCCTCCTCCCCCCATCCCTCCTCCCCTCCTCCCCCCATCCCCCCTTCCCTCTCTCCCTCCTCCCCTCCTCCCCCATCCCTCCTCCCCTCCTCCCCCCCTTCCCTCCTTCCCTCTCTCCCTCCCTCCCTCCCTCTCTCCCTCCTTCCCTCTGCATAAT
>NW_028180333.1:0-11303 GCF_964030765.1 Micromesistius poutassou | reverse complement strand
GTGCGTGTGTGTGTGTGTCGCTATCTATGTGTGTGTGTGTGTGTGTCACTATCTGTGTGTGTGTGTGTGTGTGTGTGTGTGTGTGTGTGTGTGTGTGTGTGTGTGTGTGTGTGTGTGTGTGTGTGTGTGTGTGTGCGTGCGTGCGTGCGTGCGTGCGTGCGTGCGTGCGTGCGTGCGTGTGTGTGTACGTGCGGCCGGGGGACAGGAGCGAGTGAGTGGAGATGGATGTGGCTCTGCACAGCTGGGAGAGATAATGAATGAAGTCGACTGCAGGCTGGCGAGACCAACGCCGGAGCCTAATGGGTCCCAACTGAGAACCCGGGGTATTGACCGCTCTGTCACTTGCCTCCTCCCTCGCCTCTCTCCAACCCACAATATATACACTCCACAATATATACACACACCGGACACACACACATATATAGTCGCCCACTATGTTTACACTTGAAAGTTGCCACCATAAACATTTGTGGATTCTGAGGCGCACGCACAAGAACACACAACGACACAAGTGCATGATGACACAAGCATGCTGACACAAGCATGCGCACGCACACACACACACGCGCACACGCACGCACACGTGCCTTGAAACCGACACACAAACACGGCCACGCTTAGCACCACAATGGGTCTGTCGAACACAATGCCTTTCGCTTCCCTGCTTGTCACCGGAGTGAAACGAATGACCGCTTCCTACTGTGAGGTTAACAGAGACGTAGATGAGAGGGAGAGAGAGGGGGGGGGAGAGGGAGTGGGAGAGAGGGAGAGAGAGAGAGGGAAAGGGAGAGAGAGTGAGAGGGGGAAAGAGAGGGAGAGGGGGAGGGGGAGAGAGGGGGGTAGAGATATTTATGAGGGATGGGAACACCTGGAACCTCTTAGCTCTTTCAGAAGGCGAACGGAGTAAGCTCTCGTTCAATCTCCCGTATTCTCCTCTCTGATATGTGACAGAACCGTGCAGTTAAGCAAGTGCTCCCCTGGCTGCACTTTTCAGATCTCATCACTTCCCCGACGCTCTCGTTCTCTCGCTCACTCTCCCCCCCCAAAAAAAAACAACCCCAAAGAAATAACCCACCCAGCCCTCCCGGGAGGGGGGGGAGAGAAATCACTGGAAGCAATTTGCTTGTAGTTTAGGGTCTTGAGGGATGCAACGCACGCCCTGGTTGAACTCATTAGGAGACCCCCTTCCCTCCCTCCCCCCCTCCACCTGGGTTCCTCTTCCCCCTGGGCCAAACGAGCCGTTGGGCCGACGCAGGCTCTCGTTCTTAACGTTTATGGACCGGGCGATGGGAACAGACCCGCCCCCCCGGGCGTCCCTGGAGCGCCTGTTCGCAGAGAGTGGGCCCGTGTTCATGTCGGTACTAGCAAGGAGCCTTTTGTGCTTCTGTCACTGTCATCACAGAGTTGGTTTTGGAGGGTGTGTGTGTGTGTGTCTGTGTGTGTGTGTGTGTGTGTGCGTGTACAGTGCATGCTTCTATGTTTAGCTTTTCTGTGTGTGTGTGTGTGTGTGCTTCTGTGTGTGCATGTGTGCGTGCGCGTGCGTGTCAGGGTTTGTGTGTGTACACTTGCGTGTGTTTATTCGAAAGCGTGTGTGTGCTTGCATGTCTCTACATGCATCTGGTTATACTTGTGCAAAAATGTTCATGCATCCGCTTGCGAATGCTAGTACCTACAGTGCCTGCGCGTGCGTGCGTGCGTGCGTGCATGCGTGTCTGGTGTGTGCATGGCCTTGTGTTTGTGTGCGTGAGTGCGTGCTTGCGTGGCGTGCGCGTGTGTCTGACACTGTGGGGCCGGCGGCGGCGGCAGCGGTGGACTGGCAGGGCTGAGGCCGGGACCGCGGGATCAGCCGGTGATTAAAGTGATTACAGTTTGTGCTTACACTGGGCTCCGGTTCTTTGTGCCGCATCCCTCCTCGTCAGCAGCTGCCACTGAGCTCCGAGCTCCGCCACAGCACGGAGCCAGCAGGCCCAGAGGAATCACTACCGGGTGTGTGGGGGGGGGGGGCGGGGGGGGCGGGGGGGGGGGGTAGATGTGCTGGCCAAACCAGGAAACCCCCCGCTGGTATGACTGCAGTCGTCCAACCAGCAGTCCACCTTGACGCTGAGACGCCTACTAGTCTAGCTTTCGCCCCCCGTGTCACATTTTGTCGTTCTACTCGCGGCAGTTTGTACGTTTGCATACTTCCAATCGATCGATCGATCGCTCCAGCTGATCCATTTGCCCCCTCGCATTTTGCCCGGTCACCGCCCCGGTCCGATGGGATCTGGCTCGGCGCCAGGTCTCGGGGGAGAGCCGGCCCATCAGCGGTCCTGTGGTCACCGCGTCGATGGTCACCGCGCCATGTGACGCCGCGGCAATCGATTCCCCCTCTGAGGGTCCACTGGTCGGCGCTGAACGGGTTTGAGCGGTACTGTCTCGAGCGCATTCGCGCCGTCGCGCGCTACATGACTTAAGTCACCTTTGGCGAGTGGAACGGGCGGTCGGGGAGCAGTTTGGGGGGCGTGCATGTCGAGGCTCACTGGGCTGGAGCAAGATGGCTGCTCAATAGAAGCCTATTTTGATTTGATGATATTTGGCTTTTTCGTTAAGTTTAATCCCTCCGGAGTACGCGAGTTTAAATCAAAAGATCGAGACCACGCTGACCTTCGCTGCTGAACATGTCAGGCAACAGATTACCGAATATGAATAGGAACGGACAATAGTCAGGTAATGTAATGTGTGTGTGTGCGGAACGTTTCCACACACACAATCACACACAAGGACGTTGCTATTGTCCACAGAGCAAACCCAAAACATGTTATATGAAATAGACCGCGGTAACCACGGTGATCCGTCCATCAGACGCAGGCCGTGACCTTCCCGCCGCCATGTCAATCGCAAATCCCACGCGAGCGCCTTTTGAGTTGTGTTGTTTGACCGCGACGCACACCGGAGGGGAAGACAACATGGCGGTAAGCCTGGCCCGAGCGTAATTGTTTCCCAGAGTTATGGGCTTGACCTCTTATTTATCAGAGTGACATTTACTGCCATGGAATTAACTCCTCACAGTGGAGGGGGGGGGGGGTTTGCTGACGATAGGGATGTGATTGGGGGGTGTCTAAGCATGTGTGTGTGTGTGTGTGTGTGTGTGTGTGTGTGTGTGTGTGTGTGTGTGTGTGTGTGTGTCTTTGATTGGTAGTGGAGGTGGCCGCGGGTCGTGAACCCATAAAGCCGGGATGGGGGGGGGGGGGCGTTGCGCGTCGGAGCATATCTCATTACAGGGGGTCCGTCTCGAGGATGAGATGCTCCCCCCGTCTGCCCACCCCCCCCCCCCCTCCACCACCACCACCACCACCACCACCACCATGCCATTGATTAGTCGGCAGCCAATCAATGTTAATTAAGGTATAGGGATCCCTTTAATTATGCCGTATCCCTCGCGGTGTCAGACCTCGCCCTGACCTTCCCACACTCCAACACTTCCAGCCCGCCCCGGTTGCCGCATAAATACTCCTTTTCCCCGTGATATATATTTCCGTGATAATGGCCGCCGGTGCGTCGGGTTTGGAGCGTGATGGACGACGGCTTGCTCCTCATCCTTGTTAAGCTTCTTCGTGGGACGCCCCATTGGTCGTTCCCGTCCAATGGGGTCGTCGGAGCGAAGCGTGATGGACAGTCTTCCTTCTGGGGTTCTTTCTTTTTTTTTGTTTTTTTTTGTTTTTCGGCAAACAGATCAATACTTGTCAGAAGGTTTTTGGGAGTTAATGTGTCGGAGATGAGCGACGCTGGGATGTGGCGGGGAACGACGACGGGGGGAGGGGGAGGGGGAGGAGGAAGAGGAGGAGGAGGAGGGGGGCGGGGCCTTGATTGATGAATGCAGAGAGTGGGAGGGTAGATGAGGACGCGGACGAGTGCAATTATTCTAATTCATTTTTTTTTTTCCCCGTTTTGGTTTTGCTCTCCTTTATTTACGGGCGGAGGAGAAGCGCCACGGTTTGTGTTGATGATGATGGAGAAGCGGCGGCTTCGCTTGATTACGTGCCAAGGCCCCGCCCTCTTTTCTTTTTTTTTCTCAATTGGCATTACCCACGGTGTGAGTCACGCGGCCGCCGCCGTCCGAGCGGTGTTGTTGTCTGCGGGGCAGTGACATTCACCTTCCTCCTCCTCGTCCTCCTCCTCCTCCTCCTCCTCCTCCTCCTCCTCCTCCTCCTCTTCCTCTGCCTCTTCCTCGCCCAGACGGATGGATGACTTCAGCGATGACAGCGGCGGCAATCAGTGCCCACTGAGGCTGCAAATGTGTGGCCCCTCACAAACCCGACGCCGCGGAATTAAAATCCTTTCAACTTCATTAAGCACACGCGATTAAGAATTTCCCCCCTTCCTGATGATGGACTACAGTGTGTGTGTGTGTGTGTGTGTGTGTGTGTGTGTTTGTGTGTGTCTGTGTGTGTCTCTTTCTCTGTCGCCAACGACAACGATGATGGCTGTGATCATTCGAGATGGGCTGTGATGCGTCATTCCCCACCAAAGAAAATACTAATTCACCTTGGCTTCATTATCTCCTCTTTTCTCCCCCTCCAGATGCAATAACCGGACGCAGTGTGCGGTTGTGGCCGGGCCGGACGTGTTCCCGGACCCCTGCCCCGGGACCTACAAGTACCTGGAGGTCCAGTACGAGTGCGTGCCCTACAGTACGTATGCTTCCGTCACCTCCGTCTCCAAAAACGCAGCCACAATTCGATTCAATTTTATTTGTATAGCGCTTAATCAAAGGTACGGTCTCAAAGGACTAAACGGGCCATATATTTGGCCCCCCTTGACCCTAGAGGGCAAGAAGAAACTCCCTTAATTAGCAAAGAAGAATTCTTGAGGAGTGGGGGATCCATCGTTCCAGGGTTGATTAGAGTGCAATGGGGGCATAATTGACATACATACAGTACATACATACATACATACATACATACATACAGGCAAAACATTTTAAATCGGTGATGGGGTGCTAGCCACAAAACCTATTGTCGGGAATAAACTGTTACGCCTCCTACTTTTCACTCTCTCTTCCTCTTGTACTGTCGGCATTGATTTTTCCAGTGGCAGAGTATCTTGGTCCGAGACGTTTTCTGTCAGAAAAACACATAACAAGTCGGATAGGACCGCATGGTATTGATTATGTTATTTGGATGCACAAATGATGGGCCTGATTGAATGCGGGCACGCAGTGTTTATCCATCGATGAATGAATATGTTTCCCGTCCCGGGTAAGCAAAGGCATCTGCCTACTGTTCCCTCGTAACGTAATATCGGCTTTATATGTCTTGTTTTTGTGCTGTAACAACGGCACAGGTCGATACTAGGCTAGCATGTCGAAAAATACAGAGACACTTTCTTTTTTCTCTTCTTTCACCTGCGTATTTGAAGCATTTCCAACAGCAGAGCGATACGAATGTTGTAACATTGTGCAGGTTTTTGGTTCGGTTTACTTTGGCTGGAAACCTCATTCGTAGCTGGCTGTTTTTTTTAGCTATTCACATTAGAGTAAATACCTTGCTCCTCTGGTTGAATTCTATAGCATGCGCATAGTAACACAAAACATATTTCTATTGGGTATACAGCACAGAAAACCAAGCGTAGAATCGTAAGGGGATGAGTTGAAGAGGCCAGGGGTCGGAGTAGCTTATAGCCTTCACCAAATAACATACCCCCCTTACGGATTTAGGAATTTGAATTTGTATTCAAAAGACCTAGAGGCCAACACTGTGTTTACATGAACACACCATTACCATTGGCTTTCCTGTGTAGGGAAGTCAATCTATGCATAATTTGACATCATGCAGTCTCAGTAATGCAGTACAGAGAATAAACGCCCTATGGCTACAAAACAGACCCATACCTTCTGTTGAAACAGAAACCGCTCAGATGGTGTTATGTGCTTCCACCCAGATTTTTGTCAAGTTGATTTAACAAATATGGGTCCAAAACACTTAAAAAGTACAGCAACAACACGTTTCGAGAAGTAAAACCGGGTACAACATACTCCCATTGTTTATTACGGTGAATTTGTTGGCCTGCTACTTGGTTATGTTACTAATTAGTGTGAAAACGGTCCTCTGTGTCCTATCCTAATCAGTCTGGCGATGGTGCGTAGGCAATGCAAGCCGGCACTATTTGACACATTCACAGACTCGTATAGTCAGTAAAACGCTAAAACTAACGAGCTTTTAGCATATGACCTAGCTTGGGCATTATCATAGCATTAGCTTATCAGTACAGTGCCAAAACAAATGCATTGGAAAATATGTTAAACTTATTTTTCTAAACTGCCATGATGACAACTTGTCCACCCTATTTCAGATTTATTTTGTATCCATTCTGATACTGAATCTGCAGAGTGCTCCTTCTCTCATTTGAATGCTGAACATCTCTCACACAATTGTAGGCTGTGAAACTAGCAGTCTCTCTCATGTTCTCTCTCGTTTTCTCTCTCTCTCTCTCTCTCTCTCTCTCTCTCGTTCTCTCTCTCTCTCTCTTTCTCTCTCTCTCGTTCTCTCTCTCTCTCTCTGACAGCATGGTGGACTTTCTTAGCCTTGGGGTGTTATGAATGTGGACACCTCCAAAATAAAGCAATCAGCCTTCTTCACTCGGAGTAAAGCTACATTCACTGCCTGTGTGTTCACAAACAGACAGACAGACAGACAGACAGACACACAAACACACACACACACACACACACAGGTGAATACAACGGCCCGCAATCCACCTCTGATCTAAGAAAAAAAGCAAAAAGGTTTGCTTATCTACAAAATCAATTCATGTGGCACAATGTGGGCCCATTGTGTGTGGGATGAAGACATTGGCTCTGTTAACGCCTGTCTTTCCCAGCCAACATGTTCCCAGAGACATAAAGTGAACCGCTTGGAGTGTCCAATCAGGGAGCTAGCCAACCAGGACTCTAATTCCCCTTCACTGGAGCAGCCTGTCTCTCTTTTTTTTTTTTGTCTCTCTCTACCGTTCCTATCTCTCTCTCTCTCTCTCTCTCTCTCTCTCTCTCTCTCTCTCTCTCTCTCTCTCTCTTTCTCTTTCTCTTTCTCTCGCTCTTGCTCGATCTCGCTCTTTCTTCATCTTTCTCTCTATCTGTCTGTCTGTCTGTCTCTCTCTCTCTCTCTCTCTCTCTCTCTCTCTCTCTCTCTCTCTCTCTCACTTTCCCCCTCTCTCTCTCTCTCACTTTCCCCCCTCTCTCTCCCTCTCTCTCTCGCCTCATCAGCCCGTAAAGAAATGTGCCTTCAAATGTATTTTTTTTTTAATCTGCCATCTGCCACCCCCCCTCCCCCCTCCCTCCCTCCCTCCCTCCTCCTTTCTTCCTCCCCCTTTCCAGAATAACAAAGACACAATGTGGCAGCATGTCAAATAATATTGATTCACGATAGATAATATTGAATTTGATACACTTACACTTCGATCGTCGCGGACATAAGACGCTAACACCGGTTGCGATCACTTACGTTTTTTTTCCGGGGCTTGTGATTGGACGACGGCGACTCCGTGAAAAGGCCAATCAGTTAAGTTTAATACTAACCGTGAACCCGCGATGATACACATGTCAGAGGAGCTCACCACCACACCATTAACCGGGACAAAGTGTCTTGGATTGTGCGATAATTACCTACATTATGTGCCCTGGTTGAATCATTAGGAAGAAATTTAATATTTATATTTAGATACTGAAGCATATGTGCGCACGCACACACACACACACACACACACACACACACACACACACACACACACACACATACACATACACACACACACACACACATTCTGACTACCGCGGTGCCGTCAAACGCAGAGTGACACGCGGCCCAATTAAACATGGAGGATATCAAAGCAATTTGTTTACTTTCTCCTTCGCGGGCGTAATGTTGCTCTGTGATTGACACACTATTTTCACTCTGACACTCGTCGGTGGCGACGGTTGCCAAAGTGTGACCCACTTGTCTGTTTTCTCCGCTGCCTTTCTTTAACAACACCAGCACGCAACACAGTCTCGGAGAAATAATGCGACAGGCTACGGCGGGGAGAAGTCTAACACTCCCCCCCCAAAAACACAAAAAACCCGCCTTGTGTCTCGTGGGTCTGTTTCCCGTGTGGCAAACGCCCGTGAACCGCCTCCATCGTTTAATCCTGTGTACTTTTCACAACGTTGCAACCGTACGTCCGTAGTTTTCGGTATCACACGGAAGCTGGTGGGGGATGTGACGTTTTTTTTTCCTTCATCTACGTTCTCTGGGTCGAGTGAATCATTTAGAAAAAAAAATCCTGTAGATATTTTTTTAAGAGATTTTTTGCACGGCCTCTCCGATGACCTCTGACCTCTCGCCGAACCTTCGCCCCCCCCCCCCCCCCCCTAACGGCGTTCCTACATCGTCATGGAGACGCCGTCATCATCATGACCTCGGACAGAAGCCGGCGTTGCTCTTGCGGTTGCGCACTCTCCGGTACCCCTAACGGAGAGCGCAGCGTCCGCAGCGCACTGCTCTGCTCTGCTCCACAGCCCCTCTGCTCCGTCCACACAGCCCCCCTACCGCCCCCCCCCCCCCACCCCCCCCACCTCATTGGCTAAGTGTAATCCCGGGGGGGTTTCATTGTGTCCGGTGGGCTTGTTGTGCGTGCTCCTCCATACGCTCGGTGGCTTAGCGCCGCCGCTAACCCCGGGCTGGTAAGTGGTGTGGCTCCACTCTTTTATGTACCATGAGTCATAAACGCGACGCGGGCAATCGACGGCGGACATCTGTCTCCGGCACCGCCCTTTCACCTTGGCTCTGCTCTCCCGTCTCCCTCTCTCTCGCTCTCTCTCTCTCTCTCTCTCTCTGTCACTCTCTCTCGCTGCCTCTCTCTCTCCTCTCTCGCTGCCTCTCTCTCTCCTCACTCACTGTCTCTTTCTCTCTCTCTTCTCTCGCTGTCTCTCGCTGTCTCTCACCCATAGCTGGCTAGGGGAGAGCAGCCTTATCCTCTCAGCGCCCTATCAAACCAGCCTCTCCCCATTCTTTTTTATACTTTTTTATAACGGTGCTTGGCAGAGGCCCTCATCCCCCCCCCCCCCCCCCCCCCCCCCCCCCCGCCCCCCCGCCCGCCTGTCCCTCTATGTTTTGCTTCCCCACCACCACCACGGCAACAACAACAGTGGCAGCCCCCCCCGCGAAGGGTCCCCAGCGAGACCCCTGACGTACCCCAGACCGCCGCAGTGCGTGCGTCGTGCTCCACCGGCGTGGATGATGATGGTCACGCAGCGTGAAAAACAAGAATGAGGTGACCTTGGTTTAGTCAGCCAGTCAGACGCAGGCCCCCGGGGAATCACGCGAAGACATGTCTTAAGTTTTTTTGTCGTATTCCCTGCGCCGTGCCAAAGTCAACGCTGCGAATCGATCGGCGGACGCCGTCGGAGGCGACGAGCGAACACCCCGAAAAGTCTCGAAAGGACAAAAGAGAAGTTTGACGGAGCGAATAATAATAAAAACGACGACAAAATACCCCAAAAAGAGTACAGCATTCAGTTCAGGCAATCCCCCCTACCTCTCCATCTCCCACCATCACCCCCCCCCCCCCCCCACCATCCTCTCCTCCACCACCACCCCCTGCTGCTCCCACAAAGACGCCCCCCCCCCAGAGGCCCGGCGGGCCCCCGGCTCAGCCCCCGTCTCACACGGCCTCTACCGGGGGGAGATAAACCCGGACGTTATGATCCACCCGGAACACGGGGATTTTCCAGATTTTCCAGGTTTTTCCGAAAAAAAGGACAGGACTGATGTGAGCCAACCGCTATACGTATCGCATTAGGCAGGGGGGGGGGGTGGGAGGGGGCGTCGCGCCAGGCAATTAGCCCCGGACGGCTGGTTCCAACGAGGCCTTAATTGGTTTTTAATTCATTTCGCATGGATAAGTAATCAATCTCTAATAACGCGTCCAACAGGTCCAGGGGATCCTAATCAAATGAAAAAGGGAGGAGAGGGAGGGGAGGGGAGGGAGGAGAGGGGGGGGGACAGATTACTTTGGCCCGGGTATTATTTTTCCGCCCGACACCTGCTCCCGCCCGAACCGCTGTCCTTCTGCTCGGCCGTCGCTGCAGGTGAGCGCGTGAAATTGATGCGCTACACATGGCGGTGGCTAACGGGTGTAGGAGCCCGGGCTGTAATGACAGGGCCCTAATTACCGGGCCCATAATGGCTCCGGTCACACCCACGGCAAACGCCACCTGTGTGACCATTTGGGGAGCGGCCTTTATCGCTGCCATTTGGAGGTGTGTGTGTGTGTCTGTGTGTGTGCGTGGCTACCTAATCTATGTGTGTGTGTGTGCGTGCCTGTATGTGTACCTGTGTTTCTGTGTGTGTGTGTGTGTGTGTGTGTGTGCGTGCGTGTGGATTGATGGCCGTGTGTTAGTTCTGCACCAGCTCTTCCCATTATGTGGCCAGTCACACAAACTCTGGACCGACGAAACCTGGAGAGGAGATGTTAGACTGGCGAAGCGCCGCGCCCGGTTAGGGTGATCCAGAGCTCGCTGTTTACTCTGAGCTCCCGGTGCCTGCAGCTGGCCGGGCCGTTTAGATGCAGTTTATCTGCGCTGAGGAATTCTATTCAAATAGAGTCGGACACATATTGAGTATAAGAGCAGTAGTGTCAGTGTATCAGTGGAAGATTCACTTTGCTAGTCAGTCAGTTCCACTACTTCAGCATCTTGAAGTGTGTGTGTGCGTGTGTGTGTGCGTGTGCGTGTGCGTATGTGTGTGTGTGTGTGTGTGTGCGTGGCCGCCACCATGCCCGCCCCCCCCACCACCAGCGCCACCATCACTTCATTGGAGAGGCGGATGGAGAAATACTTTTTTCACGATTTATTATTATTTTTTTCATTTTTCAACCCGAGGGGACGACCGGCCCGTTCCTCCCCTGTCGTCCGTGTGTGAAGGAGTGGTCCCTCTTTAACAGGGGCTCGTTATTCAGGAGGACAGCCTAGACACACCCCCTCTCCCCTCCTCCTCATCCTCCTCCTCCCCTCCTCTTCCTCCTCCTCCTCTTCCTCCTCCTCCCTCCCCCTCCTCATCCTCCTCCCCTCCTCATCCTCCACCCCTTCCTCCCTCGTCCTAGCCCTCTCCCCACCCTCTCTTCTCCTCATCCCCCTCCTCCTCTCCTCATCCTCCCCCACCTCCTCCTCCTCCTCCTCCTCCTCCCCCCCCCTGATGCGTTCCACGGCTGGGTGGGCGGGATGCACCGGGGCGGATCTTGTCCCACCACAGTGACTGGTTTTCAGACGACGCCCACCACCCAGCACCACC
>NW_028180334.1:0-7500 GCF_964030765.1 Micromesistius poutassou | reverse complement strand
ATCGTTTCACATTTGAAGTGTCCTGCGTCTCCCTCCATCGTATCACTACTCCGTCACGCGTTTAAAGGTTATGTTTCCAAACCCAAAGTCTTTTTTCCTTTTTTACTCAATATGGGTCTTACAGAGAGGTGTGTGGTTCACAAATAATAAAAAGTCATGTTAACATGCTGAAAGAGCAAAGTAATAATGTCACATTGATTGATACTAACACTAACAGTGCTCTATGATAGAAGCGTGCGTTAGATGACGTGCACTGAGCGGATGACAACAGCAGACACCGACTGTCCTGTGACCCTCTGACCCTGACGACCCCTCTCCCTGTAGGTGGTCTACAAGAACAACGACGTGCGTCTGGAGCTGTCACGACTGGCCAAACAGGGCGACCCCAA
This sequence comes from Micromesistius poutassou, assembly GCF_964030765.1. NCBI lineage: Eukaryota > Metazoa > Chordata > Actinopteri > Gadiformes > Gadidae > Micromesistius > Micromesistius poutassou. Next base: position 7,111 of record NW_028180334.1, on the reverse strand, counting down.
GATGAAGGTGAGCTGTTCACCTCCACCTTCAGCAGGACCCCCCCCCCCGGGGGAACCACGACGATGGAGACTCTCGCCGCTCCTCACTGAACTCTAGGGAGCGGAGCGGCTGTCGTCCAGCAACACTGTTTCTGGACCAATACGCAAACCGCGGTCCATACCCCGTCTTACCGAACGAAAAGGAACCCAGCGTTTACATTTAGGGCATTTAGCAGACGCTTTTATCCACAGCGACCTACATAACTACATCTGTCAGACGAAAGAGAAACGACAATATATCGCTGCCGGTACAGTGAGGATGTTCATAGAAACAAGTGCCAAGCACTTACAATTGTGAGGTTAACCCGTTCCCCGTACACAACAGAGATAGCGCTAGGATAGGGGGAGTTCCACTGATTTCAGGCCCTGCCGTTTTAAGAGCTGTATGGGAAAGTACTCTCTCCTATACCGGGCAGCTGTCTTGTGGAATGGCTTACCTTTAAACCTTAAAGTGTTGAGATCCTCCTACTTTCATTTTAAATCTTCAATAAAAAAAACTGTTATCCAACTCATAAACCAAATCAAAACGAAGTACTAGGAATATCACAGAAGTACTAGGAATATTGTACTGTCTGTTTGTGTGTCTGGGTACTTATCCCTTGTTTTATTTATTTTATCCCCCTTTGTTCCTCAATGTTTTAGTCCATTGTGCTGTTGTGTGTTTGTCCTCCATGCTTTAGTCCATGTGTCGTTTCTCCCCTTCCATCTACAGGACCACAATGGAAACAAGCCTTTGGGCTTTATTGTGTTTTTTTTTTTTATCCTTTTGAACACTTTTTGTTAACTGTTGTTCAATAAATTTTTCATTCATTCATTCATTCATAAGAGTCTACACAATGCTAAGTTATGCTATTTTTAAGTGCGAGCATTTCATTTCAAGCATTTCATAAAGGCTTTGGTAAATCATCTGTTAATTCAACGGTAGTTGGACTTGTGATTAGAGCTGCTTGTTGGTAGAGAACATCCGGTCCGACCCGACTGGACCCAGTGGGGAGTCAGGCCCTGTGGGCTCTGTCACCATCTCAGCCTCCTTCAGCTAGAGCATTATCGACTCCCAGATGAGAGCTATCCAAATGGAATGACCTTTGACCTTAACACTGTCCCCCCCCCCCCCCCCCGGCTCCTCCTCGTGGTCCCAGGTGAGCGGGGTGGTGGCCTTCAAGTGCGAGAGCGTGGCCACGCTGGACCCCGTGACCTTCGACACGCCCGAGTCCTACGTGTCGCTGAGCAAGTGGACGGCCAAGAGGGCGGGCTCCATCTCCTTCGACTTCAGGACCACGGAGCCCAACGGCCTGATGCTCTTCAGCCACGGGAAACCCCGGCAGCAGCAGCGCAAGGACCCGCGCACGCCGCCCACCATCAAGGTCTCTAAAGGAAACCGGTCACCGCCGACTCGTTCTCACCGTCAAACCTTTCTGGATGCCGTTTTGTTTGAATTTAGCTTCGAGATTAGTTTCACTTTCGGTTTCGGTTTTGGTTTCGGTTTCGGTTTCAGTTTCAGTTTCACTTTCGGTTTCAGTTTCAGTTTCACTTTCGGTTTCACTTTCGCTTTCAGTTCATTCGGTTTTAAGTTTACCTCGGAGGTTTAGCAGAACAGCGCTTTTTTCTCTACTGCGGTCAGAATTCTTCTCTGGTTGTTTATCTGTCGGTCTGTTTTTTCTCAGCGCAATGCTACTGCTGCTTTTCAGGTGGATTTCTTCGCCATCGAGATGCTGGACGGCCACCTGTACCTGCTGCTGGACATGGGCTCAGGCACCACCAAGACCAGGGCCATGGACCGCAAGGTCAACGACGGCGAGTGGTACCACGTGGACTTCCAGAGGGACGGCCGCTCAGGTACTAGGCCTTCCACGGGAGTTGAGATGATGACGATGAAGGAGGAAGGAGGAGGAGGAGGTGTTAGGTGACGGCCTCGCGCTAATGGTGTTAAAACCATTCACTGGCAATATTTGTCCCATTAATGTAGCCCTAATTAAATATAAGAAACTTAACTGAGGCGGGTAGCATGCTGTGTTGTTAAGGAGGAGTAGGAGGTGCAGCAAGAGCCGAGATAATTCCTATGATGTAATTATAAAAATAGAAAAATAGAAAAAATAATGGGGATAGCATGGCTATTGCCAGGGGAAGCTGCTGTCATTTTCCTCAGCACAAGAGGCGTGATCAACGGGCGTGGAGTTAAACTGACTCTGTACGCAGTTGGCTGCTTGCCATCGCTTCCCCGTCGTCATCGTGTTAAACCAGCCAATAGCGAGCCAGGGGGGGGAAAAGCCAGCTTGGTGATTGGCTCCCGCAAAAAAACGTATCCGAAACTAGAAAGAAATGTGTCGCTCCTCTCCGGACCCTTTCTGCAGGGCGGACTCAAACCGCCGGCAGAACGGGCGGGGGGCTGCCCGCTCCAGATATAAAACCAGTAGCAACCAGTGATAAGGGGTCTCCTGGTCCTCCCAGCCTGGCGTTGACGTGGCGGTGGTCTCGGTTGTTGTTGCTCCAGGAACCATCTCAGTGAACAGCGTGCGGACGGCCTACACGGCGCCGGGCGACAGCGAGATCCTGGACCTGGACGACATGCTGTACCTGGGCGGGCTGCCGGAGGAGAGGGCCGGCCTCATCTTCCCCACCGAGGTACCGCTCCCGCCCGTGCGCCCTCTCCTATTGGACGGTCTCCGTCACGTGATCTGATCCGCCGTCTTTGTAGTTCCAAAGGCTCTTAAGCTGTGTTCGAAATCGTTTCCCTATCACGGATACGGTGCACTATATATGGGGCGCCGCCATTTTGTAGTGGTGTTCGAATTCTCAGTGGTTAATTTCGTTCACTGTATAGTGGACAATAAAATACCCACAATTTGAGTGAACATACGATTTTCCCTACGTGTTACTCCCGTGTACCACAATGCAATGCGGGCGCATTTACTGACGCAAATGACGTTCAGAAATGTTCAGCGTAGTGTCAGAATTCTCGTTTGTTCGTTCCCTATACAGTTCACTATGTCATAAACACTCTATAGGGAATAGCGAGTGAGGGAATAGGGAACGATTTCCAACACAGCTTAAAAGCCACTGGTTGTTATTGTTGTTGTGAACGCCTCATATACACTCCTACACGTCATACAGCGAGGACATGGGCGTGAACATGTCCATCTAATGTTGCTTTTCTACTTCTTACTACTCAATTTATTATTATTAGGTATTATAATGTAATATTAGAAAGGTATATTGTTTATATTATTTATTCAATAATATTAGTTTATATGATTCTTTCCCTAACCTTGCAAAAAGTATTTTGTATGATTGGTAAGTAAATAATTGGTAATTGATAAGTTAAAAAAAAATCCTTTATTGATCCCGGACAGGAACTATAGTTTTATGTTCAATATATATTGAACAATTTCATGTTTATCTTGACTATGTTGAATATATTGTTGAATATGTATTGAATATAGTTCACTATATCTTGACTATAATAATATATTGTGCAATATGTATTGAATATATTTAAGCAATAGATACCACAGGACAATGCCCCTTAACTGTGGTATAATGAGCACATACCACAGCCTGTCGTGATCTATTGCTTTTATAAAACGGTTACGTAAGTATGGTGAAATGAAAGTCATAAACACCCTCAATTTTGAAAAAGCAAGAAAGTCGGAAAAGCATTTTTTTAATGAATACAAAAAAGTAGTCCCTCCTGGCTGCCTGCAAAGTGTGCGGTGGTTGCTATGCAACACACTGTAGCGTCCTTCAGAGAGAAGGCTGGAGACGGTAGCTTGGTTCGCCGGCAATTTAGCCTACTGTCGAGTTCACTCACCGTGTGCCTATTGCTTTACAACATTTCCACCCTCTCCAGCAATCAACATATTTTTAGGCTTCAGTGAACTATGCTATTGCTTTTATATATAAATAGACAACAGTTCAAGTTAGGCGCAGAGTGATACTGAACTCCGTAAACTGAACGGGCGTCATAGCTGTGTGTATTCATACTTTGCGGTCACGTGACTTCCTTGGATACCAGGAGGGCAACAAACGCTGGCAAAATGGCGACGAACAACAGCCAACCAGGGGAATTGCAGCCTTGCAGATTTCCGATACTTAAATAAATCAACTATTTAGACCATTTGCCACAAAATGTTAAAATTAGATACGAAGAGAAGATAAACATAACAAACTCGGAACTTGTGATTCATACACAGCACCCGCTGATGTAGGTTATTCATTGCTTTGAAGCTGGCAAAGACTCTACCAGACTTGGAGTTTGGAGATATTTACATTTATCTCATAGAGAATCCGTCACCTTACCGCACAAAAATTTAAAGCCTACGGATGGGTTAACAACGCTGTCGTATGGGAGGTGAAAAACAGGAATATCTTCATAATCAAAGCAAAGGTGAATGTTACTATTCCACCATCCACTATGAAATGTCCCCTTTTGTCCGCGATTACATAGCCAATGTGGTCTTATTATAGCCCGCTCATTCACTAAAAAACACATAGAAAGATTAAAGCATCCAGCATATGATTTCAACAACGTATGAGGGCAGGGATGATCACACAGTTGCTGTTACAGAATGCTGCGCGATTTAATCTGCAGTGGAATGAGCGCTGGGCGGAGATGTTTGCGCATTTCAGAAGCAGGGAGATTCCGTACAAAAATATATGTCTAATTTGTCAGTTTGCCATGTGTATGCGTGGCACAAATGCTCCCGTTGAACTAATCTTTCCATCATGGCGGTATTTGGACTGAGAGGAACCTAAGGACCGTTCGTGTGGTAAAACTGGCGACGTCCTGATTAGGTTACTAGGTTTCGTTGCTGGAGTTCTTGCCCGCCAGCCAGTCATTGTGACGTCACGTGCAAAGTATGAATACGCTCATTATACAACAGTGGGGAACCAATCAGATTGCTTGATTTAAGCCACCCGTTTTATAATTAAGCAATAGATCACGACAGGCTGTGGTATACGGTCATTATACCACAGTTAAGGGGCGTTGTCCATCCCGACGCACAGCGGAGGGACGGACAACGGAGGGACGGAGGGTACGGCGGTTGCTATGCAACACACTGTAGCGTCCTTCAGAGAGAAGGCTAGGCTAAAGACGGTAGCTTGGTTCGCCGGCAATTTAGCCTACTATCGAGTTCACTCGAACTCGATAGTAGGCTAAATTTCCGACCGTGTGCCTATTGCTTTACAACATTTCCACCCTCTCCAGCAATCAACATGTTTTTTAGGCTTCAGTGAACTACGCTATTGCTTTTATATATAAATAAACAACAGTTAGAGTTAGGCGCGGAGTGATACTGAACTCTGTAAACTGAACGGGCGTCATAGCTGTGTGTATACGCTCAATATACAACAATTGTATTGGGAACCAATCAGATTGCTTGATTTAAGCCACCCGTTTTATAAAGTGCAATATATCTTGACTGCATTAATATATGATTCAATATGAAATCCTGTTAAACATATAGATAGGTTAATTATAAAACCCTGTTTAATTGCGTTTCACAGTTTCACAGCTCTGTCTATTTTCTTTGTACTTGTTATCTTAGATTATTCCTATTTTAATTACTTGTTGTTTTGCCAATTGTTTCAAGTGATATGTAATTATATATGCCCCTGGGGTCTGTTATCATGTCTGCGCAAATTAGTATTTTGGTTTCCTTTATGTATTTTTATCAGTGTTTATGAGCTCTCCTTTTTAGACTGTGAATAAGCGAAAGCCGCGAATGGAGAGAGCGAGAGAGAGAGATACGGAAAGGGCGGGAGGGAGGGAGGGAGGGAGAGAGAGAGAGCGAGAGAGAGAGAGACAGCAGTAAAGAGCAGAAGAAAGCAACGTTTTAAAATGAACCACTTAGGCACATGTGTGCGCACATTTGATTGCCAGGCAAGATGGATTCCCTAAACCAATCAGAGAGGAGAGGCACTGATTGGTCAGATTTTAACTGATTTGAGTGGTCTTAGATCTCACTAACTAGCAGAAGGATGGCTATAATGCGTATTTAACAAATGACAAATTAAAGCTCTTGAACGTCTAATATGTAATTCCTGCCTCTAGGCGTTTCTCAATCAAAACAACAACAAAATACTTTTTTTTAACTTCACGAAGGTAAATTATTTATGAGTGCGCTGAACTAGTTGTAACTTGATTACGTCACCATAAACACTGCAGTGTTTCCCCCTGATTTGTTTTTTTAACTTTCTTAATATATTGGATATTCAATAGATATTCACGGTCTGAATTACAGCGATGTGATGTGAGAACTAACGCTTTACCTGCCCAGGTGACAGCCTCTCCACAGATCCATCCCGGGGTTTATATCTCCACACAAGAGGCCAATCACAAACCACCCTGCCCTCCACAGTGGCCCAACTAAGACATACTTCAACCGGAGACGGCTCACGTTTCAAAAGGTTCCCGGTGGATAAAAGCGTGGTTAGAGGGCCGTCCCGCTGGCTTTAACCGGTAAAAACCAGTTAGAGGGCCGTCCCGCTGGCTTTAACCAGTAAAACCAGTTAGAGGGCCGTCCCGCTGGCTTTAACCAGTAAGAACCAGTTAGAGGGCCGTCCCGCTGGCTTTAACCAGTAAGAACCAGTTAGAGGGCCGTCCCGCTGGCTTTAACCGGTAAAAACCAGTTAGAGGGCCGTCCCGCTGGCTTTAACCGGTAAAAACCAGTTAGAGGGCCGTCCTGCTGGCTTTAACCGGTAAAAACCAGTTAGAGGGACGTCCCGCTGGCTTTAACCAGTAAGAACCAGTTAGAGGGCCGTCCCGCTGGCTTTAACCGGTAAAAACCAGTTAGAGGGCCGTCCCGCTGGCTTTAACCGGTAAAAACCAGTTAGAGGGCCGTCCCGCTGGCTTTAACCGGTAAAAACCAGTTAGAGGGCCGTCCCGCTGGCTTTAACCGGTAAAAACCAGTTAGAGGGCCGTCCCGCTGGCTTTAACCAGTAAGAACCAGTTAGAGGGCCGTCCCGCTGGCTTTAACCGGTAAAAACCAGTTAGAGGGCCGTCCCGCTGGCTTTAACCAGTAAGAACCAGTTAGAGGCGGCTGGCCTGTGGAGCTCCACCGTGACTCTGATC
>NW_028180335.1:0-10882 GCF_964030765.1 Micromesistius poutassou | reverse complement strand
CAAGTGAACGCTGAATACATTCAAAGGGAGTAGGTGCCTACACACACACGCACACGCACACACACACACACACACACAAACATTCGGGGTGTGTGTGTGTTTGAGTGTTGTGCATTGTAATTCTTGACTAACATTCACTTCTTTGAGTCCCTTCGGATAATAACAACAAGTCTGCGCAGTCGTCACGCAAACTCAAACTCAAGCCCCGATGCTACTCCAATTAGAAGACTCAGCTCAGCTCTGTGTTCAACTCAGTGAAACCAGCAGAGCAGCGGATCTGGAGACAACGCCGACTCTCCTAACAAGCTAAGCTAACCTTCTGTGGGGTATGAGTGGCTCTGAAGTGCTGCTGGCAATCCGATTGCGTGAATGATCACACAGAACACAACCACCGAAATCTGTCAATTTGTGGACAGTATAATAGTATGGTATTATAGTTTGATCAACTTGATTGCAGATACAGCATATTTTTTCCAACTTGAACATTAATCAAGTAGTGGAGAATTGGGCGTATCTCTTACATTATTCCTTAAATACTACAATCCATAATCAGTTATGAATTATAATAAGATAAGGAGAAATTGGTTCATAGGATCATCTATAAAGCGTAACTTGATGATTTGCTAACTGTTAACAAAATGTTTATAATGCTTTATAAACACTTGATGTGCCTGGAATTCATGTTTAGTTCAGGTAGTGATAAACCAAAGATGAAGTATTTTGTGGGCGCTAACTATATATACCTTTCAACTTAAATGAAGCATTACCAGCCTTTAAATGTAACACTTAGTCAGGCATAGATAGTTTTCTAACCTGACGTAACATCTAATATCTTATTAATAATTTATAACGGACTATGAATAGCTTACCAATGGGTATTCACGCATGAACAACACGTATCAATTCTTAATACAGCGGCTTTAATATTGCTTCAAAGTGGCCGTTATTCTAAAGTGCGACCGTTAAATCAACGCAAATGACAGCGTCGGAGCACCAGTTCACCGCACCACGTTTGTATGTTTACACGAGGTACGACAAAACTCAATCACCCCTTTAAGTCGGCCTTCTTCAGCTCAATAGCTGTTTTTATTCAAACACACCCATGCGTGAGAATGAATTTAAATATAAACGCCGGGAATCAACTCAGCCGCTGGAAAAATGAAAGAAAAGGCTGAAAGCAAAGCAGCCTCTTTATTCATATTTTTCCTTTTTCTCCCGTTTTATATTTTATTTTTAAAGTGGTACATGAATTCTCATTAGTGGTGGAAGCCTGGCTTACAGACGGTCTAATCCACAGCAGGGCCCCGGACGCGCACAAGCTTATATTCAGAACGCATTAATACGTCAAGCACTACCGCGGGAGGGAGAGGGAGGGAGGGGGAGGGAGAGGGAGGGAGAGAGAGGGAGGTGGGGGGAGAGGGGAGGACTGATGGAGTTGAAGGAGAGAGAGGGGGGGAGAGAGGAGAGAGTGGGAAAAATAGATGCGTGCTGGAAGATGAGAGAGAGAGAGAGAGAGAGAGAGAGAGAGAGAGATTATGAGAAACTGAGACATTGGGGAGAGAGGGGGAATAGCGAGGGAGAAAGAGAGAGAGAGAGAGAGAAAGAGAGAGAAAATAGAGAGCAATAGTGAGGAAGAGAGAGATTGAGAGAGAGAGAGAGAGAGATAAAGTTAGAGAGAGAAAAGAGAGAGAGATAGCGAGAGGAGGGAAGAGAGGGAGAGAGAGAGAGAGAGAGGGGGAGAGAGAGAGAATGCTGACAGAGATTAGAAATAGGGGAAGAGAGAGAGGCTGAATCAACACAAGACTTCAGCCAGCCAGTGAGATTCAACAGCATGCCCCATTTGTTAATGCAAATCCATGCCCAATCTCCCCCCTCCACCCCCCCCCCCCCCCACCCCACCCATCACCTCCACCACAGAGGGAACTATGGAGGAGGAGGGGGAGTGGGAGTGGGGGGGAGAATAGAGAGAGAGAGAGAGAGAGAGAGAGACAGAGAGAGAGAGAGAGAGAGAGAGAGAGAGAGATCTTAACTCGGGGAATAATTACCTCAGCTTGGTGTAGAGGATAAACAGGGCGAGAGAAAAAAAGAAATGATAGATAGGGTTGGAGATATGATTTATAACGGACCGCGAGGCCTTCAGCAGATAACCCCGCAGAATGGATTCATTACGTAACCTAACCAGCTGGTTATCGAAACACGAAAAACAAACGAAACAAACCCCTCAACTAAATGGAGGGCCGAAACAATAGCAAAAGGTTCATCATTTAGAGACGAGTCATTGTCCGCCTTATCACCCCCCCCCCCCCCCCCCCCGGAGTACCAAATAAGTTCCACTTTATTCAGTAGTGCTAGCACACTTACGTTTCAGCACTTTCCTGTTTTCTGTTTATTCTTTCGGGGGCGTGTTGTCAAGTTCAGCATCACTCAACGCCGCCAGGGCTGACACCACCGGGCACCATTACGAGACTTCCTAGGTAAGACGGCATCTGCTGCTGACAGGTGGGCACTAGGACCTGGGAGGCACCGCCCCCCGAAGGCATAAATAGGGGCGGAGCGGTAATGGGAGGCGTTGTTCCGTTTCCTCCAAATCCAGCCGAAGCCCCTACGGCGTTTGGTTCTCGGTTCCACCCGAGGTAAGTTAAACCAAATATAATTAGAGCCGAACTTGGTTCGGGGGGGACGTTAGAACGGCTTCTTTCCAAACAGCAACAGAAGCCTAATGGCCTGTACCGGCTCTGAGCTAAACTATTAGCATAACATGGAGGCACATGGAGCTAGCCTAGCGCTCAATGGACTCCCTCACTGGAAGTCCCCTGCAGGGCACCAGAGGAGTCAAGGCTCACTTGTTCGGAGTTCACCTGGACTTTGCATAGCCTCCCCCCCTCTTACTCACTTATTGTGTGTTGTGTGTTGTGTGTACGTCCTTGCCATTAAAAAATAGTTGTTTCCTCTCCAGGCATTGATTTAATATTGTTACATTTATTTCTTAAATCATTTTATGTAAAATGGGATGTGGATAATTACTTTACAGTTGAAATGAGCTAATGTATAAATTCATATTAATTGGCTTTGTTTTAGTTTTGTGATGATGTCACTTCCTGTGATGTCTCTTCCTGTTAGACATGCCTGTGTAGAAGGAATGGCAGACATGTGCATCGTCTGAATGTCATCTGCCAGCGTCCACTTGGAAGCATCAAAGAGACAATGCCGTGAGTTTGTTTAATCGATAGAGGACGTGTATAAGATTATATATTATGGTGGATTTAGTTACAAATGATGTTGTGTTGTTTAAAAAACGTTTTGGATAGCAATTGTGCACAAGCTGAAAGCAATGCAATCGGCAATCAGAATACATACTACATACAGTGTTAGACAGTTTATATTATTATTCACAACCATGTACAACGTTGACGTTTAGTCATAAATGGACACACGATATTTTTTGTATAGTATGGACCCGTGCCCATCATATGGTCCGAGCCATCCCATGTGTACCCATGAAGCACCGTTTACGATTGGAACTGTGATAAAAGTAGCTCTACAAATAAACTTGACTTACCGACAGACGGGGAGACGGGGTGTGGGGGGGGGGTGTGTGTGTATTATGTAACCAAGAACATGGTGCTACGTCTAGATAAGAGGGTTTTTTTTTTCCCCAATCCCCCAGTTGAATGACACATCAGAAGCATTTACCGTGGACACCTGTGATCGGCAAAGAGCTTAGCCCAGACGTGTGTGTGTGTGTATGATCCGAGGTGTCAATTATTCGGCAGTGCGAGGTATTTGGACTAGACTCGTCTCGTGTCAAAATAGGCGATGGCTTAGAAAACACAACGGGCGTCGCGCCGACAGAGCAGGCTGTCACGGTGGTGGTGGTGGGGGGGGTGGGGGATTGCCATGCCGTTAAGGTAGTGGTCCTCAACCTTTTTGGAGCAAACGCCCCCCCCCCCTGACCTTACCCTGATCCTCTGGCGATCCATGTTTGATTGTGTTGTGTTGGTTATTGAACTGTCAATGTGTGTTTATATCTTGACAGATAAAGATGATGATGAACTTCTGTCTGCATAGCACTAACTCTGCAAAGCACTTCAACATGCACAATGAAAATTAATTACTTATGTACGTGTTTAAGAATTTATCTGTGATTGAATGCAAGGGCTCCATAGAGGCCGGTTAGCGTAAAGAGGAGGGAGGCCAGCAATTGGATGCACAAATCAGAGCTATGAAATAACAATACGAGATAATGAGGACGCAATTAATTGTGACATTCAATTGATCAACCCACTTATTAGGTAGGCCTACTATTTTTGTACGTTGATATAAATGGAATCGCTTTGTACTGGTTAAGATGGTAAATACAATATTCAAATGGCTTTGGCCGCCAATGTGATTAGCTGGCTCATTCAGTTATCTTTCGGAGATAAGACCTCACTAGCATCAAGGCTGTAGGAATGACGGGTTGTGAATGGTAGAGGACCTGAACATTTACAAGTATACACGTTTGTGTACACTTTGTGTATGCTTGCTATCAGATCATGCTTGCTTTGCGATTAAATAAGTGTCTGGGGGGTTGCTGTTTTACTGTGTGTGTGTGTGTGTGTGTGTGTGTGTGTGTGTGTGTGTGTGTGTGTGTGTGTGTGTGTGTGTGTGTGTGTGTGTGTGTGTGTGTGTGTGTGTGTGTGTGTGTGTGTGTGTGTGTGTGTGTGTGTCACACACAGCATATGCTTATATTTTGAGGGCCATAATCATGTAAGAGAAAATGCACAACCAATGTACATTTTACAGCATACATCATGTATAGATATCTATACGTATTTTCGTATGGGTGTTGAGGGTGGTTCCCCCCACAAACTGCCTTATCCCCACAGCAGGAATGTCTGATTCTTACAAATATTTAAAGACCTTTTAATAACATCTTTCATGGAACGTGTATCAACGCTCAAGGCGTCTTCAGTCCTAGATATGAAGACGAAGTGCGTGGGCAGGATGGATGTGATGTGGAGGGGTTATGGCTGTGAGCCTTTCATCATCAGCTTCTCTGTTACACACACACCGCCGTGCTGACCCAGACAAAAAGACCCTGGCTATTTGTCTTAACCTAATCTGTTAAACTGCTGAAATGGCCTGAAATTGTTAGTGGGTCTTAAAGTGGTGCTAAAGTATCGTCATGGGGGGCTAAAATGTGCATTCATTTATCTACTTATTTACTCACTACTTTTTAATTTATTTATCTTTTGTGCTTTCTTAACACAAACAACCCCAATAACAAGACCTCTTTCATTTCTATTTTTTCATCTCTCCCTCAAAAACCCTTTATCTCTGGCTGGCTCAATATGCTTCTGTTGTTTCTCATGTTCCTTCTACTGCTGCCTTCCTCTCTCCTCTGCCCTCCCTTCCTCATCTGTCTTCCCTCTCTCGCCCTGCCTTTTTCTCTCACCCCACTATCCTTCCCTTGATCTCTTCCCCCTCTCTCTCCCTCTCTCTATCTTCCACCTTCTCTCTCTCCCCATCTCTCTCTTTACCCATCTCTCTCTGTCTCTGTCTCCTCTCGCTCTCTCTCTCTCTCTCTCTCTCTCTCGCTCCCTTCCTCTCCTCCCCGTCTCAACGTCTCTCTTTCTCCCCTCCGCCCTCTGTCTTTATCTTCTTCGTCATCTCTCTCAGTGCTGAGCGGGTGTCCGTGGAATATTAAGAGCCTCTAACATTGCCATGTCCCCCATGGGTGCCCACCATCACGAAAGCACGAAGTGGGGAAGGGTGGCGCAGAATGCTAAATGCACCGCAGAAGCTATTTCACTGCCATGTGCCATAGACTGTAGAAAACACTGCCCCCTTTACAGCTATAGACTGTAGAAAACACTGCCCCCTTTACAGCTATATACTGTAGAAAACACTGCCCCTTTACAGCTATAGACTGTAGAAAACACTGCCCCCTTTACAGCTATAGACTGTAGAAAACACTGCCCCCTTTACAGCTATATACTGTAGAAAACACTGCCCCTTTACAGCTATAGACTGTAGAAAACACTGCCCCCTTTACAGCTATATACTGTAGAAAACACTGCCCCTTTACAGCTATAGACTGTAGAAAACACTGCCCCTTTACAGCTATATACTGTAGAAAACACTGCCCCTTTACAGCTATAGACTGTAGAAAATAGTTACCAAACCAACGAAAATATGTAAAAAAATATTAACTGTATAAAATACCATTACAAATATAAACTTTTACAGCAATACCTTTACAGAAATAGGCTGTATAAATCACCTTTAAACTATAGGCTGCAGAAAACACCGTTAGTAATACCTGTAGTATGCTACTAATAGTATAGACTTCTCTACACTAGACGGCTAACTGAGGATAGACCTCTCCTGCTAGCCAAAACAGAGTGCTTGAAATAGATCAATATAGCGTGTGTGTGTGTAATAGCCTGTAGGCGGTAGACAAAATAGTGGCGAGAGATTTATAAAATGGCTCATCTGACAGACTCCACAGTAACCCTAAGTTAACAATGATTGGAGATAGAGTGCTCAGATAGAGTCCCCAACGGTTCAGTCAACTACAGTGTGAGTCTGTATGTGTAGATCTAATGATGTTCATTTAGTCATGACATTTAACAAAAGCGATTAGCATTCACCCACAGATACTCGACAGTGAGTCTTTAAATACAGTGTGACGACGAGACGAAATCCAGCTGTGACATCAATCTGAAATGTTTGTACGTGTTTGTTTTTGGCCAATATCGTGATGCCTGTGTGTGTGTGTGTGTGTGTGTGTGTGTGTTTGTCTTTGAGTGCCTGCTTTTGTTCATATCTATCTGTCACACACACATGCACACTCACATTCACACTCTCACACACTCACTCTTTCTCATACACACTCACCAGCACATGCACGCACACCACACACCACACACACACACACTCACCACATGCACACGCACTCAAATACACAATTTGCCGCTGGTTACAAAGCCATTTGTCACCTCTTACTCTCCAAGCTGCCTCGCTATGCAGCCAGCAGGTGTTTGAAATCAGAGAGCAGGTGTTGGTAATCACACAGAATTACATTTACAGAGCAGAGGTTAATTTATGGTGGCGTATGCTGTTTTTTATTTTTTTGGTTATGTTATGATGTTTCCCAGGCCTGGAAGCTAAACGCCAGGACATTGCGTAACGCTTGTTGCTAGCATGCACGAATATAAATTAAAAAAAAACAGCAATCTCCTTAGTCATATGTATTCTTTAGTGTATGCTAAATGCTAAATGCTAAATTTTGAATGTGTGGCTAATTGTTACCACGATTTCATAACCTCGAATCACATTGGTCAGGAGGGTAAACGGACTAAACGGACTGCATTAATACATTCCTTCTCTAACCAGTGGCCACTCAAAAGCTCTTTACAATATCGCCTCACATTCACCCATTCACACACCGACGGCGGAGTCGACCACGCAGGGCGACGGCCAGCTCGTCAGGAGCGGGCAGGGTGAGGGCGTCTCGCTCAGGGGACACCTCCAACAACAATCGGAGGAGCCGGGGATCGAACCAGCAACCTTGCGGTTTACCAGCTCTACCTCTCTGAGCCACACGCTGCCCTGTGCTGGTTAGCAACACTCGTAACAAGGGGGGGAAAAAGTTCGATTTGTTTCCCTGAGAGTGTCCTAGAATAACTTCTTCGCTTCTAACAAAGAGGAAATACACGGCGACGCGTTATGAGAGCCGTGTCGGCCCGGGGGACTGGAGATATTGTTTTATGGTCTGTCACGCTTGCCTATCTCCCTCCCTGTAATGGTGAGTCATGTGCTTAAGGAACCGAAATCAATTGCGGTGTTCCTGCGCATAAAACGGATCCGCCATTAGAGTGTCATGAAACGCGCGGTTTGAGCTAGCTCCTGCCGGCGGGATTGAGATTTAACGTCTTCTCTGCCCTATCGACTCTGGCAGCAACGTTTTTTTATGGTGTCATCGTTGCTTTGTGAGGTTACTGTTTTCTGTCTGGTGATAAGGATGGTATTGCCTTTTTCTCATTTCACTCCCTGCTTGAATAGACACAAAGTTGCCTCTTTGGAAGGTTTTTGGAGTGATTGTGATTGGCCGATGGGATGTTTTGATGGGCCGTTGCCTTAAATGTGATTGGCTGATGATTTATTCACAACGGCGAAGAGGGCGGCATGTGTGTCGTCGAAGTTACTCTTTTACAGGTACAACTTTGGTTTGGTTTGGGAACCAAACCTCACTCAGTCCCCTCAACGGGATCATAAAGATGAGATGAGATCATTGGACAGCCACAGACCACTCTCACAGCCATGTATGAAACACAGGCCATCGGGAAAAGTAGACGGATCGTATTGGACCCCAGCCATAACCTCAACAACCAGTACCGTCTGCTACCTTCAGGAAGGAGACTTTGTTCCCTGCCCCAAAGATCCAAACAAGCCATGTCCACCTTTTGTCCCAGCATCCATCAGGCTGTTGAATAAACATCCCTCCCAACCCAACTCATTACTCCAGATTTCAACCTATTCACCTTCCCCCAACAAACAATTTATTCTCCCTACCCACACCTCCATCCCCACCTACAGGTTTTTTTTTTTAGATTTTAAGAATTTATTTATTCTCGTACATCATCACTAACTATTTATTGTTGAAGTATGTCTTGTTTGTACGTGCCTGACCGCAAATGTTCAAGTTTCAAGTTCCCTCACGGGAAAAATAAAGTTATTTTGAATTTGAATTGGTGATGGCGTTCCGTTCGGTCCTATAGCGCAGCCTCAATAAGGGCCGTGTGTTTTTCGCTAGCCAGACGAATCCTCAAAGTCAGTGTTTGTTCCAGCGTCCCGCCGCTAACTAACAGATGTTTCAAAGGCCGCCGCAAACCGACGTCCGCCGCCGCCGCCGCCGCTGCCTGGAAGCTCGTTTTGCTAACGTTACGCGACGGGAGCAATAAACAATACGGGCGTCTGTTTTTGGTTATTTATGCGTGGTGTGTTCTAGCGCTAAGCGCACACACACGTGGTTCATCGCCCACCTGTTTGGCCGGCCGCAGGTCTTGCCGCTGGCAATGTATTTGCGTATTTACCGGCGCAAAATGACGTTAAGTGATGAATGAATACAGGGAGTCCATATTTTTCCAAGGGTAGTTTTAGTGTTTTGTGGGGTTATGTCGTTCATCCATGCTGTTGTATAGAGGAGGTATGTCTCTGGAGACTAGGAAATATGGTCAAAGAGGCCTTAAAACATGACTTTAGACAAGGCTGTAAGAACCTCTCCATGGAATAATACCTTTTTGAATTAGAACAATTTTTAGCTGAATTAACTTGACTACCTCAGAATTATTTGAGGTAAAAAAAAAAATAAGATTGACTTGAAGACCTCAAAGGTGTAGTTAAAAAAATATGGCAAGATGGAATATTTCCAGATAGAGGCAGTTTGGATGTTTTATAGTTGATATCTTACTGTTGCTGACAACCTTCTACAATGGTGGTAGAAACAGCGTAGCTTCAATCACATCCAGCAAAGCAAACCATCTTGATTTTTTTCAATATTTTCTCGACATTTCTCATTTTCCAAATCATGTCATCGCCGTCCTCCATTAATAACCGCTTAAACGCCCGCCATTCCCTCCCCATTTTTCATATTACTCTGTGCTTCTTCTTTATTTCCATATTTTTTACGGTGGCTGACTGTCATAATTCAGATTCGGAGCCCCTTGGACATGCAAATCACCTCTGATGCCGGTTCCCGGATTCCGAAAGTGGATTGGAAACACAAATGAGGCTGTGAAATGCAAGGCCTGGGAGTCTGAGGAGTGTGAGAGGTGGGAGTGAGGCGTTTAGCTGTCGCAGCCAGGTGTGGCTGACAGAATGCGTCGCCCCGAAAAAAGGAAATTAAACCACCAACCAGTTGGACCCACACCTGGATTGTATTGCAGGCAAACGCACACACACGCACAGAAACGCACATACACGCTTCAGCACACAAACGCACATGCACCTGTGCGTACACACACACCACATTATTTTCACACACACACACACACACACACAAGTATAAAATTATAGTACAGACGCGCATGCATGCACACACACGTACTAACCCACACTTATGTAAATCTGAGTTTAGACGTACAAAGTGTATGACACACAAACACACACACACACATACATACACGCACCCACTCCAAACAAGCAGCTGCTGGGTTGGGCATTATCTCAACACAATCAAAGTGCGCACAAATTGCATCTTTCTCTCTCTCTCTCTCTCTCTCTCTCTCTCCCTTTCTCTCTCTCTCTCTCTCTCTCTCTCTCTCTCTCTCTCTCTCTCTCTCTCTCTCTCTCTCTCTCTCTCTCTCTCTCTCTCGGGTTGTCTTTCTTGCTCGCTCTCTCACTCAGGTTCTTGGGCCGGGGCGCTTGGCAGCGGGGCTTGCCGTCAGCGCTTTAGTAAAAGGGGCTTTCCGAGCGCACACACACAACACAACACAACACAAAGAGGCCCGCTGATAGGTAGGTAGGCAGCAAAGCCCTAATCCGTCCGCCATCTGAGCACCTTGGAGGAGGAGGTGGGCGAGCGAGACAGACGCACAGTGAGAGAGAGGAGAGGGAGTATTTATCACCACCACCGCCTCCTCCTCCTCCACCACCACCACCACCACCACCACCACCACCCTCCTCCCCTCGTCTGTAAGTCAATTTGCATAACACGCGCGCAAGGTGTTTGGTTTGATTATGACGGCCGTTTTCGGGGGTGTTTCTGGGTGGGGGGTGTGGAGGGGGTTTGGGTGGGGGGTGTGGAGGGGGTTTGGGTGGGGGTGTGGAGGAGGTTTGGGTGGGGGTTTGGGTGAGGGCCAGTGTGTGTGAGAGAGAGAGAGAGAGAGAGAGAGAG
>NW_028180336.1:0-7967 GCF_964030765.1 Micromesistius poutassou | reverse complement strand
CACACACACACACAAAATGTGCCAAATTCACACACTAGCATACGCACACACATGAACACTGGCATGCTGTGTGTGCGTGCGTATGTGCGTATGTTGATGTGTGTGTACATGTGCGCGCACGTGCATGCATGTGTGTGTAGCACAGGCGTATGCGTGTGAGAGGGTGTTTTTGTGTGTGTGCATGGTTGCAGGTGTGTGTGTTTGTTTGTGTAAGAAAGAGAGGAAAGAGAGAGAGAGAGAGAGAGAGAGAGAGAGAGAGAGAGAGAGAGAGAGAGCGAGAGAGAGAGAGAGAGAGGGGGAGGTGGTTCATCTCCAGAGAAACAGGGGGAGTGTATCAGTGTGATGGCACACATGTGTGTGTGCTGGCGGGGCGTAGCGTCGGCTGCTGCGGGCGCATGGAGGTTCTGACAGGCAGCGGGCCCGTTAACAGATTGGATCCAGTCGGGTTTCCAAGCGCTAGTCATCAGTCCAAATGTTACCGTTTCTTCACTGTGCGTCACACGAAAAGCCTCTTCCTTAAGTTTCCATGAATCTGTCATCAGATCACGGCTGCTCCAAGCCTGCTACTTTATGACATGAAATCAAATGAATGCTTTCACAAAATACAGCGCAATGATTTAAAAGCGGAGCGAGATGAGGATTAGACAAACGTGTGTGTCTGACTTTGCTGTGTCATCTAAAATTAGAAACACTAGTTATCCTGAACTGGATGATTTTGCTGTGTCATCAAACAGCATTGTTAGATTATTTCAGAAACATTGTAAATTATTCACAACCAAATGAAGAGACAAGTTCTGGTGTATCTATGTTGCACGGAGTAAGAATCTGTGCACGAGTGTATTAAAAAAAAACGAAGAACAGAAGAAAATAGTTTGCGGTATGCAGGTCAGCCATCTTTTTTACTGTGTGAGAGTGATACACAGGGCGGGTTTAATTATGTTCTGTTTACATGATGCCAACCTGGAATATGATACAGAGAGATACAGTCAAGAGCATATCTGTAACTGCTGTCACTGAAAAGCGCCTGTTGAAACAACCACACCTTGAACAGTATGACTTTCATTAATCATTGGGTTTACATATCCCTTTTCTCTCGCCCAATCAGCCTCTATTTGTTCATTTTTCTTTTTCAAAAGCTTCTGGTTAGCATCTCAGAAAGTGTGGAGCGTACTCTATGCATGGCCAAACCTAAAACTCTGAGCTTTGTCAAACATTTTCTCTGCATGGCTCATGCGTGTGAAACGACAAACTAGGTTCTGTTTCAATTCATTTTTCGAAAACGTATACATTTTGTTCGGTATAAAAATCCCGAAAGGGCTCACGGTCAGCTACGTAGGTACGAGTCAACCGTGAGATGGCGTTTTTTTTTTCTTTCTGCTCTAAACAAATCCATACCAGACCTCACTTTCACAATATTTCCTCATCCGAGGAACTCCTCTTACCCTGCTGTCTCCTGCCAGACGCTGAAGCCATGTGACAGCCGTGTCTGTTAAAGAAAAACATGGGAGGCTACGGTGTCGGCGAGATGTCAAACAACGTGGTATCAATACAGATACGTAGCACTGCTCACTTCCATGTTAGTATCGCTACAACAAACAGCTAATGCTGCTGCTAATTGAAACACGAGACCTGACCTTCGGCGGGAGTCTCGACTTCACCACGCGCGCACGCGAGCGTTTTTGAACTTCCAGCCACACGATGTCCTCCTCACTCGTTTGATTACTTTTTTAATTATACCGTGTCGGATAGATTACGTCCGTGTTCAGTACTTCATAACTGTTTACACTTGATGCCGCTTTCTCCGTGATTTGTGATTATTTCATAACGTTAACTATCAATCACAAAGAACCACCGCGTTCGAGGTAAAAGGAGCTCTACTTAAGAAGCCTTGACCTATAGTTCCACATCTAAAGACTTTGTTACTAAATACAACTCATAAATCTATCAAATAACCTCCTCCCTTGACCCTTGGCTTCTCCATGCTTTTGCAGACGCTGGCATCACTTTGGAAGTACCCACCGGCACCTTGCACAATACAGGGCCCCGTAGTCTTTTGAAAGGTAGGGGTGAGGGGAGGATTCAGTTGGTCGCAATCTGCAACCACACCGGCTTGCAGCCACCTCAATCTTACACACTGGACCTTTTAATAAGACACATTTAACCTGGACAAACATTGATGTTGTTTAAACTTGAGGCAAATAAAGAATTCCTGATTCGGACTGTGGGATTCTGACGTCAATGCATGAAAGGGGCTGGAGAGGGCTTGTGGTATTGCTGCCACCGTGTCCCCTTTAAAGCTCCCGGCTTTCATTGCTTTGCTACCTGTAGGATTAAGTGGCATTAAGTGCTGGTGTTTGTGCATCTTTCTGCAGCGTGATGGACTGCAGGCGCTTTGTTCTCCGTGTGCTGGTGGCTCTCGCTCACTCTCTCTCTCGCTCTCGCTCTTGCTCTCTCTCTCTCTACACACACACACACACACACAGCAATCGGTAAGTAAACTCTTATGTTTGAAGGGCCTCGGATGTTTCTGAGTGTGACCTGCCTTTGAACCTCTGATTTGGTTTCATCACTCCTGTCATCAAAGCATTTCACGTGTTTTCCTGTCGCCGTGCCAATGGTTTCTGGGTTGACTCTGCCTACGCAAACAAACCACTAATCAGAACTTGTGAGTCACGCAGAACACATGAGCTGGTGCCCAATGAGTGGCTCTGGGCTGGGTGAGGCCACTGAAGGTGGTGGCGTTTACTGCTACTGCTTGTTGCTATGCTAAGGCGAAACTCAGTCTGAGCATGTTCAATCCACCGCTGGCCTGAATCTGAGGGCTACGATTAGCAGCCATTAATTAGCATTGGTTCAGTGCAGTAATAAGCATTATTATAAATCATTAGCACAGGGGTTTAGGGGTAGTGGGTATGGGTTTGGTGTTTTGTACTTTAGTCCACTTCTTGCTAGTTAAAGTTACTCAGGGTTGGGGTATAATTTCCCTTAACCTGTTAAATAATGCATAAAACAATCACTTGGTTAACAAGAACATCATTAGTAAACATGAACACCATTAGTCAATTATTACTAGACCATAAGTTAACTAATGAACTTATTTAATACTTATTACTGCATTGACTTCATGTATGATACTTATGGTAAATTAATTTACCCTTTTTGTTAAGGGTTACCACTTAATCTAGTTATTGCTCTGTGTAAATATGTATTATTCTAATCTTTTGGACTTTGAACAGCAACAAATATAATACTCAATACAAATGGGGAAAACGTTGATGTACAAAGTTGTTCTACTTAGTACATGAAGCAAAGAAATGAAGGTCTTGTAGGACGGGGAGGTTTGGGCCCAGAGCAAAGTCTGGAACAACAAGTTGTCAGGGAGCAGAGTGAAGAGACAAAAGTGGAGGAGAACAACACGGAAGAGAGGAAGATGAAGAGACATAATCATGTCTCAGGGAGGGGGAGGGAGAGAGAGGGAGAGAGCGAGGAGAGATCCAGAGAGAGATAGGGAGGGGAGGGGAGAAGGGGGGAGGGAGAGAGAGAGAGGGGAGAGAGAGGGGGGGTGAGAGCGGGGGGGAGGAAGAGAGGGAGAAGGGGGCAGAGAGAGAGGGAGGGAGAGGGGGATGGAGATGTTGAGAGAGAGAGCGAGGGGAAGGGAGAGAACAAGAGCGAGAGAGAGGCTTGTGGAAGTTTCAGTTCAAGAGCCAGGGAGGAGTGTACTGGTGAGATGAAGTGATTCTTAATGGAGGGGTGGAATTCTGTTCTGACACCGGCCTGTCAGCACTCCCAGCAGCCATCGTGGAGCGTTGATATCCCCATGGCGACAGCGGAATGTTTTCTTTAATAATAGGCAACAGTGAGTGAGTGAGCGAGTGTCCCTCTGAACAGATACTTACTCATACTTAAAGGACACCTGTCAAATCCATTGTTCTGTCAGGGCAGGACAAGCTGTGGCCACTGCAAGGAAGTGCCACTGTAATAAAATGGGAGACAGACACACACACACACACACACACACACCTGTGTGTGTGTGTGTGTGTGTGTGTGTTATTCTCCCTGTGTCGGAGGGTGACGTACGTCCTGTGGAACTTTGAAGAAGCGAGAGCGAGAAAAAAATTAGCGGTATTGTTCAGGGGCCGGGCTCGTGTTTGGATGCCTGTGTGTGATAGCATCGTGTGTTGCCCTACGGCTATCTCAGGTGGATCCTGGGGATGTGCGGGGAGAGGGGGCTTACCTGCGGAGGCTCGGTCACGGCTCATTGCCCCTTGTCTGCCCAAACAGAGCGGGGCTCGCTTCAGAGACGCTGTGTGTACAGCGAGAGAACGCAAACGCGAGCTGAGACCCAGCTGATGTGCTGTTGTGCTGTTGTTAGCTCCCTCATCAGGACCCACTCGTTCCAACGTTCACTCAGCCATCGTCAGGCAGGGTGACTTGTCTTCATGCGTCAAACATTTCTAAGAACCAATCATTTCCCACGGAACTAATAATAAAGCTTCACTTATTACGATAAATCGAAAAATTGCGGCGACACAGACCTGAGCAGGAGGATAGGGATGGTATTGACCCAGATTGCATAAGGCTTTTGTTCCTGGTGGGGTGGGCGGTATTTACGACAGTGCCTGGCATTCTGGTTTGGCTCAGTGACCCATATCTCACCCGGATTTGGCACCTCTACTGGATGTGCACATACCCGGGACAGGTGACACCAGCAGAGCAAAAGAGAGACTTTTTGTATTTGTACAATGTTAAATTAATATTGGTGTGGGGCGACAGATTGATTCTGCCGATAAAGAGATTCTGGACTCATCGACGCCTCGATTTAGCTGGCTGTGTGATTGTCAGATTGCAAACGTCTCCCTGTTTAGTTTCTCATGTCTTTTGTCTATCTCGGTTCCTGTTCCGATGACCTCATTCTGTTTGAGAGATATCAACGGGTGACTCAGAAAGAGAGAAAAAGAAGGAGGCAAGAATGAAGGAAAACAAACAAACCAAGCCAACGAGCACAGTTTGTTGTAACGTAGATCACCATTACAATCACAAATGGCAACAACAGTGATCAGAAGTGCTTCGGATTACAGATGCCTTGTAAGTGTTGTCATTGATTGACTCTTTGAACGAGAGGGAGACCCTCCACGTTGTCTTGGGGTATCTCTTTACTGTAGTTTGACCCCCTTGGCAAAACATTGTTATGTATTTCATGTCTTAAAGAAAGCCCTTTATTAAATGGTTTGCCCCCCTAAGGCTCTGTGTGAAGTCTGTAATGTAAGCCTGCATGTCCAGCGTGCTGGGCTGGCTGTGGAGAAGAGGATCTGTCACGCTTGTCAGCATGCTTGTTCTCACAGGCTTTTATCACTTTACAATAAGGACACCTTGAAAGTGCACGTCTGTTTGTGTGTGCATGTGTGTGTATGTGTGTGTGTGTGCGTGAGTGTTTGTGTGTGTCTGTGTAAAAAATCCATGTACTATTATCTTCTTTTATGTCAGCAACAAAGGGGGATACTTTTCCTTTAGCCGCTTACGTTTTGTTTAGGTCTAAAATGTAGCAAACATTTTCACATTGGTACCTATTTCTGCCTCCATAGTATTTATTTTGACTATATTTCATTTTCACAAAAGCCATCCCCCAAACACGATTGCCGCGAGACATTTGACATTCGATAATGTTCAGATGATTCAGCCCACAATTTGAGCCACAATCCAGGACACCTTGTTGGGGTCGGTCTGGACCGGTCAGCATGGTAAACTTAATCGAAAGAACTCAATAACACGTATGCTTTACCAGTGCAATCCATGTAGTTTGTCATCATTTTAGCCAGAGCCTCGTAGTGATCCCGTAATCACTCTACATCTCTCTAACAAAGACCAGACCACGCAAGTAAATCTGATTCAAAGCAATTTGTCCAATTATAGGGAGCTGGAAAGTGGAAACCGATACCCAGTGTGAGTTCTTCGTTCCACAGCCTTCAAGGAATTATGATGTCGGAAAAATACGAGCATTCTGGCGAGGGCCGGCTGTGCTCCCCCTCCCGTCCCCCGTCACCCACCCACCCACTGCCCACCCTCCCTCCCACCCACACCCACACCCACCCAGCCTCCTTTCAGAGCTGGGGTCCTGCCCTGAGTGCCTCTTGACACTTCAGCATGGGCAATTTGTCGTGCGGGTTTGGTGACACACAGAGTTCACCTAGGGGCCTCGCTGTCCCGCGTCCGGCTCCCGGGGAATAGCGTTGAGGGGCCAAGGGATGCTTGGGGAGGGGGCCAGGGGGGGCTGCCTCGTTCACGGGGACATCGCCCGCCCTCAAGCGAGAAAGGGGGTCCATGTGGGGCGCTCACCAGCGCTGTGATGGCTGCAGGCAGAGTTTCTGGAGCCTTCATCTGGTGGATGTGTAGTTCTTTGCGTCATTACCCGCCAAGAGGATGATTACGCTTGGATTGATAATTTTTTATGTGCCCCGATGTATGAGTCATGATTATTATCTCATTGAATAAAAAGCCAAACGTTTTATTTTGACTTCCTCTGGTTTAAAATTGTTGAATTTCCTGGTCGAGGTCGAAACGGTTACCATCGCCGCAACGATTTACTTTTATGTAAGGGTTAAGGTCTTTTAAAAGTACTGACGGTTAATTTTAACTATTCCGTTAGCCATGGAAGAAACCGTGCGTCGATTTCTCCCCCGACTTGCTCTCTGAGTTTCGCATGTCAGCACAGAGGTCGGCTTTTATAAGAAGTGACGTTTACCATCAAAGAGTGGCTTTGACATCATCTCTGCGGCTTGCGCCAGACTCTATTCTCTCTTTCACTTCTCTTTAGAACCAGAGGCCAGCTTCACCGCAGCAGTATCAGACATTTACATTTTCAACCTTCACTCCCACCCCTCCCCTAAAGCCTGTCCTACCAGTATACAGGGACACCAGACCTGCTGGTCCAATGAGACCGGGCCTTCAGACCAGCAGGCCCGTTCGCCCCTGATTGATGAAGCAAGATGGCCGCCGCGGTACGTTGCTACTCCGTTCCGCTCAGACGCGTCTCTTGTTGCGTCACAATCACAAGAACAACGTGGACGAAAAACCCCTTCGCACATTTGTTTTCCCTACTTTCCCAGATTTCCCAGATTTCCCAGATTTGGGTCTTAGCATCTCCCAGGCCCAGTCGTTCCACTTACAGAATGCCACGGTGGTTATAACATCACTGAAGCAGAAAATCAATCTATAATTTCTTTTTCAGCCCTCAAGCAGGTCTCGGGGAAGAAATGTCATGGCATTGACGAATGAAGAAAAAAATGAGCTCACAGCTCTTAAACCGATCTCGTGGCGACTGACCAGATAAGTCCTGTCCATAAAGGCCCCAAATCTGTTTCATTTACACACATCAAATGTTCCCATGTTTTTAAGGGGAATATTCATGTTCTCCTGAACAGGCGCCAAACTTTGTGGCAACTGTGTTAATGTTGGAATACATCACACACATACACCAAATAAGCCATACATATGAACAAACACAAAAGCTCCGCACACACACACACACACACACACACACACACACACACACACACACACACATAGACATGAACATAAGCTTCATGGACAACAAAGTAGTTAAACTATTGTAAGTGAGTTCTCTTTGGGGAGTGGGGCTGGGGGGGAGGGTGCAGTGAATTTATGGTGAGAACAGAGCAGAGAACAAACAAGTGGGGAAGTAGTGGGCGCTCCATGAATACTAATTTCTTTACTATGAGCCCCAGAAGCTGCTGGGTGGAGCAGCTGGGATATTTGTCTCAAAATGCTTCACAGGATTATTATGGGATCCCCATGTGTGTGAGTGTGTGTGTGTGTGTGTGTCTGTGTGTGTGTGTGTGTGTGTGTGTGTGTGTTTGTGTGTGTGTGTGTGTGTGTGTGTGTGTGTGTGTGTGTGTGTATGCACCTGTGTGTATGTGTGTGTGTGTGTGTGTGTGTGTGTGTGTGTGCAC
>NW_028180338.1:0-15166 GCF_964030765.1 Micromesistius poutassou | reverse complement strand
TCTTCTCATCCTCCTCCTCAGTTGTTGTTGTTTTTTTTATCTCTCTCTCCTCTGTATCACTTGCTGCCTCTGTTCTCCATCTCCCGCTCGCTCTCTCTTTAAAGAATTCCCTGCCGTACTCCTCTTTTCTGCGTCTCATGCTACTTCCGTCTGTGCCTCCGTCTGACTCCCCTCCCTCGGAGCAAACCTGGCAGCTCCCAGGTGACTCCGAGGGGGGTCCTCCTCTATGCTCTGTTTCAAAATATTTTTTTCCCGTATAAATACCACCTGTAAGAAACCAAGGAGCTGATGTGCTTATTTCAGGAGGCATTGTGTAGCTAATGCTGGCTAATTAACCAGCATTAGCTGGTTAATAATAATAAAAAAATAAAATTAAAAAAACGGTCAAATTAGTCAATTGGTTATTTGATGGCGTTGACCAATCATAGTAACGATAATGTTGATAGCCACTAGTGGATAATGTTAGCTCGGTAATGAGGCATGGCTGGTGGACGGGTCCGCCATGGTAGAGTTAGAGGTTTCATAATGAGCCAACCCATAAACACACACAAACCTGGCCTGGACTGACCTTGGTCATGGCTTACAAATTGACATGCACAGGTATAGACATATAGACACACACACACACACACACACACACACACACACACACACAGCCTCTTAGCCCTGACCCCAGTGTGACCCTGCAGGCTGGTTCAATCTCCCAGAGCGATGGAGGCTAGAGAGTCTGTCTGGCTTCATGACAGAGTTGCGGGGGGGGGGGGGGGGGTTGGGCAGTGTCTAGACGCTGTCCTGTCTGGCAATGGTACACACACACACACACATACACGCACGCACACCTGAGTAGCTTGAGGGGGGGGGGGGGGGGGGGGGGGGTGTCTGTCTACGATTATTTGAGTAGTTGTTTTGTCCTTTTTGTCTGAGGTGTTACAGTGCGCAATTCCCATCCTCATTTTCCCTTCTGTTAAAAGTGTGTTGAACTGAAAATGAAGCGATTCCTTTCATTCATACATTTTGCTCTCTCTCTTGCTCTCTTAACTCTTTTCGAGGACAAATGGCTGAATATTCATAAAACTATCCCATGTTGCAATATTAATGCCATATTATCTCAAAAGACCCTCTTTCTGCACTCCTGTGGTCATGTTCTATTCATGCAGGATGAGGTGCTAGCCGTCTTGTAGGTCGTAGCATAAGATAAAAGGACACAGCGCAGCCTATCGGGGCTCTGAAGCACAATCTCTCCTCCAATCACGTCCACGTCAGCGTTAACCATGCCCCGGCGTTTCAGTTTGGCTGTTCTTGAGCTTTTTTTCTGAGCAGCCCTGTCATAAAATGATAATTAACTGACATACCACGAAGCGATGAATAGAGAAAGAAACGCACTCTCCGTTTCCAGGTCCTTCCGAGAACGCTCCATTGGCACACAGGACCCGTCGTGGTCCAAGCTGCCGGGGCTACTCGTGTTGAATATGAAATATTCATCTGTGTTCCGTGTAGCCGCCGTGGAGCTGAGCTGGAGTAGTATTGGTGTGAGTCTGACAGGACGCTCTCACACAACACGCGGATCGTTAAAACAAATCATTACATTCATTAGAGAGCATCCCTTCACACGCCCGTCCCGCCAACTAGGGACGTCTTGCGATGTCTCTCACCTTGTGCACCTTGTTTAGCTCTGGCTGTCTGCATGGTGGTGAACCTCTATCGTCTGAACCAATGGTGGGAAGTAGGGCTGCAACTAACGAGTACCTACTTAGTCGATTTAATCGACTGATTATTTTTTCCATTAATCCATTAGAAAATGGCATAAATAATAGCAGAACCATTCACAAGTTACCAGAGTCCTAGAGTCCTTGTTTTATTTGACAGGCAGCCAAGAAAAAGGAAAGAATCTATGAACCAAATATTTTAATTCCTGATGTATCATGCATCAATAGTCAGTGGTCTGATATTAGTACTTGATAAATGACCAAAACGTTTAATCGATAATACACATTTTATTTGATTGATTTTTGGACCAATGACGATAATCGATTATTGTTGCAGCCCTAGTTTGCATTTGTGGAAACAGGAAGTGAGGATGATGGGGGGAGGGAGGGCACAGGTCGTTCTATCTCACCCTGTCCGTTTCTGTTGTCTTGTTCTCCGTTTGGCTCCCTCCATTTATTAAATTTCCCTCAACCCCCTTTCCTGTGTGTCAGAACCAGAAGCCAGGAGAGAGAGAGATGACTGCTTGCTCTCCCTGCCACCACCTTTCTTGTCTTTGTTTTTTCTCCTTCCCGCCTCAGCCCCGTCGCCCTCTCCTCTCCGTCGTCCTTTCTCTCTCCGCCTTTCTTCATTCTCTCTCCGTCTTTACCTTCTTCCTGTATCTCATTCCCCCCTCTGTCTTTTCATGTTGTCTTCTGTCTCTCAACCCTCCTTTGTTACTGGGCTCCACACACCCGCAGAATGGGCTCAAACCTCAAACCCACTCACACACAGAGGGAGGGAGGGAGGGAGGGGGAGAGAGAGGGAGAGAGAAACAACACATGCCTGCGCGCACACATAAACACACACAGACACACAGACACACACACACACTGACACACACACACACACACACACACACACACACACACACAGCCTCTCTCCGCAGGGTTAAACGCTACTAAACTAGTTCATTTATTTCCACAGAGAGAGAATTACCGTAGGAAAGATGGAAGAGGGCCGGGCGCAGTATCTAGGCAGGTCTTTTGCATGTGGAGCTCAGTCGCGCACACGCCTGTGCACGAGTGCACACTCCCCGTGCACGAGTGCACACAGAGCATGGCACGGAGAGTCTGCCGCTGCCAGGCTGTTATCAAGTGTCTAGACTTTGACAGTGCACCAGCTCCCCAGGGGAGCTAGGTGTGTGTGTGTGTGTGTGTGAGTGTCGGTGTGTTATTCTCTCTCTGCACTCCCCTACTGCTTTTTCTTTTCCTCCTTCCTACAGCAATTCTGTTTTGTTCTCTCTCTCTCTCTCTCTCAGCTCTCCGGTGACTGTCTGTGTCTTTTTCTCTGCATAACTGTGTGTGTGTGTGTGTGTGTGTGTGTGTGTGTGTGTGTGTGTGTGTGTGTGTGTGTGTGTGTGTGTGTGTGTGTGTGTGTGTGTGTGTGTGTGTGTGTGTGTGTGTGTGTGTGTGTGTGTGCCAGCCAGGTCGCTGCCATGGTACCCCAGCAGCTCCAGGCCTTGTTGATCACGGCACCGTGCCCAAGGATTACCATAGCAACGGCAGTGGCAGCAGACAGTGCAGTGTGTGTGTGTGTGTGTGTGTGTGTGTGTATGTGTGTGCGTGCTTCTAGTATTTTACAAAAATAAAACTGTAGTATATGCATTCAGATCCTGACCTTGAACCTTGAAGGTATGGTGGTCAGTAGTAACAGTATTGATGTTGTCAGTAGTTCAAGAATTGTGGTCAGTAATTATAGTATGGTGGTCAGTAGAAGTATGGTTGTCAGTAACAGTATGGTGGTCAGTAGTAACAGTATGGTGGTCAGTAACAGTATGGTGGTCAGTAGTAACAGTATGGCGGTCAGTAGCAGTATGGTGGTCAGTAGTAACAGTATGGGGGTCAGTAGTAACAGTATGGTGGTCAGTAACAGTATGGTGGTCAGTATTAACAGTATGGGGGTCAGTAGTAACAGTATGGTGGTCAGTAACAGTATGGGGATCAGTAGTAACAGTATGGTGGTCAGTAACAGTATGGGGGTCAGTAGTAACAGTATGGGGGTCAGTAGTAACAGTATGGCGGTCAGTACAGTATGGTGGTCAGTAGTAACAGTATGGGGGTCAGTAACAGTATGGTGGTCAGTAGTAACAATATGGTGGTCAGTAATAGAATGGTGGTCAGTAGTAACAGTATGGGGGTCAGGTCATATATCCAAGGAACAACTGGCAACTTGTGGAGTTCCACAAGGGAGCGTCTTAGGGCCACTACTGTTTTTAATCTACATCAATGACATGAAGTCTGCCTGCAATGAGAACTTGTTTTTATATGCTGATGATTCAGCTATTATAGCCTCAAACAAAAATGAGCTTGAGTTGCATGCCATTTTGCAAGAGGAATTCAGTAAGATCAGGGTCTGGCTACTAGACAATAAATTGTCTCTTCATGTGACCAAAACTGAATTCATAGTTTGGCTCTAAGCCAAGACTGCACAAGAAAGAGTTGTCCAGTATCAGCCTTGGTGGACAGCTCTTCCCTGCCATGCCCTCAGTGACCTATTTAGGACGCTGTTTAGACAGCAACCTAGATGGGGGAGCATGGCTTCAAAGGTCATGAGCAAGGTAAATGGCTGATCCAGATTCCTAGCTAGGAAAGCTCCATTCCTTGATGCAGTGAGCCTCAGACTGCTAGCTAATTCACTGGTTTTATGCTGCTTTGATTACGGCTTTGGCTCATGGTATGGTGGTCTTACTAATGCCCTAAAAGACAAACTGCAGGTTTCTCTGAATAGGTTAGTCAGGGTAGTGCTGGTGCTCACATCAAGGGATCATGTGGGTAAGCTCCAGTTCCAACAGCCTGGCTGGTTCCCCCTGGAGGCTAGGGCAGTTCAGCTCCAGCTCAGTGTGGTCCATAATGTTTGCAAGTCACCAGCATACCTTAAAAATCACTTCATAAGGAGTAGGGATGCCCATGCTTACCACACCAGAGCTAGTAATGCAGACTTGTACTTGCCTAAGTTAAAAAAAAAAACATTGGTAAGTGTACTCTCAAATATAGTGGTGTGGTGAACTGGAATAATTCATAGTCTGTTTTTTATGATGTTTAATGTTTTGTTTTATGTGGATATATGTCCTGTCTTGTAACACCAGGGACCATGATGGAAATAAGTGCTTGCACTTTGTCATGTTATTCTTTTATCCCTTGGATATGTCTTTATTCAAAATAAATCAAATCAAATCAAAATCAGTAACAGTATGGTAGTCAGTAATAGAATGGTAGTCAGTAACACTATGGTGGTCAGTAACAGTATGGGGGTCAGTAGTAACAGTATGGGGGTCAGTAGTAACAGTATGGTGGTCAGTAACAGTATGGTGGTCAGTAACAGTATGGGGGTCAGTAGTAACAGTATGGTGGTCAGTAGTAACAGTATGGTGGTCAGTAACAGTATGGGGGTCAGTAGTAACAGTATGGTGGTCAGTAGTAACAGTATGGTGGTCAGTAACAGTATGGTAGTCAGTAGTAACAGTATGGTGGTCAGTAACAGTATGGGGGTCAGTAGTAGCAGTACAGTGGTCAGTAGTAACAGTATGGGGGTCAGTAGTAACAGTATGGGGGTCAGTAGTAACAGTATGGTGGTCAGTAACAGTATGGGGGTCAGTAGTAACAGTACAGTGGTCAGTAACAGTATGGGGGTCAGTAGTAACAGTACAGTGGTCAGTAGTAACAGTACAGTGGTCAGTAGTAACAGTCTGGTGGTCAGTAACATTATGGGGGTCAACAGGACTATGATGGTCATTACCTGTATGACACCCTATGTTTTGACAGGTCACAGAGTGCGTCCCCCAAATTCCTCCAAAATCACCAGACCGATAACAATTGATTTAGGCTCACCCGTTGTCTGACCGAATCAGATGTGTCAATGTGAAGCTTGAATGCACCCATTTTCCATCAAAAGCCTGCCATTTATTTGCAAAATGAAAACTTCTTTGTGTGCTTCACTGTTGTCGGGATCGGTTTTCTCATAGGTGCCATTGTATCTGTCTTCTTCTACACCACTTATGTTGAGAACAGATACCAAGTTAAAATGTTAACCTTTCTGTGAAGCAGGTAGTATTTTTCCATTCCCACACATCTTCCACCTGCATTCAAACCCCGTTCTTTTGCTAATGACGCCATTAGTGTGTCATGGTTTGTGTTGAAGCATATGCACGCCACTCACAATGTTTTTCCGAAATATGGACGATTTCAATGTTCTGCTTTGAGAAGGACCCGCAGGCTTGATCAGAACCCAGGAAATGACTTCATACAAAGAGAGATGGAAAGAATGTGACAGAGAGACGGGGCAGGGAAAAGAAAGGAAACAGGATCAGGGGAAGAAAAGTGAGATTGAGAGATTGAGAGATTCCACCAAATGGTGAATATCCATCTGAAACCCTTTTTTGTCAGGATGATGTGGGTTCTTTTGTGTTTTTTGTGAAGCTGTCTTTTGTCTCCTAGCCCAAACGACGTCGACTCTTTTACTGCTTGGCAACAAAATATATTTTATGCAAATTTCCCTTCTCATGTTGAATTGTAATATTTGGTTTGAATCAATACCTAGTTTGTCTCTTGTTACAAGATGGATAAGAAAACAGTAAGAGTATAAAGCTCTACTCTTGGATCCCATTTCTGCTCCACACTGCAAACAAACCAAACCACAAATATTCAGAGACTTAGTAGGTGTGGTCGCACGTCTCCTTCCAGGCAGAATTGGAAGCGCACACATTTTAAAGCAGAGTTAAACGTTTCCGACCATTTTGAGGGTACCTTTCTTACCATAAAAGCCTCATTTTTGTACAAAAAGCCTCCATTTCACTCTCCTCACTCCGACATTTTGTTCGGCTTTCTTGTTGCGTTGCTCTCAGACCCGAAGCTGGGACTGAACTTTGGGATTTTTTTTTTTTTATTTTCTTTAGTTGTTTTTTCCTATTTCAGTGTTTTCATAAAGTTTTGTCTCAGCTCCAGGGCTTGTTCTCTTGCTGTGATGCAGGCCTGGCTTTCATAATGGATGGAGCCTCATCTCTCTGGCCTGATAAAATAGGCTTTTCCTCCCTTTTGGCCAGTTGGACCGGCCCGCTGTACAGACAGCCCCCTGTAACTCAGCCCTCTTCCACCAGTGAATCTTCTGTAGGTCCACACAACCCCCATGAGTAGCTAGACTAACCGATACCAGACGAGCTGATACTAGACTACACAGTGTCAATTATGTTGGGCAATGGCCTGAATACCTGGAATAGCTTTTGCTTTCAATTATCATAGAAACTCTGTTGAAATGCTTCCTATGTCAGGTTATTTGACCAGTAACCACTTGACACCAGACTCATAGACCCAGACGGTGACCAGGTCTTATGATGGTCTCAAGACTGCCATTAGCCTGGTGCCATAAAGGTCTAGCCATCGCCTACTCATTAGCCACATTAGTCAATCCCCTGCCCGGCAGAATGGGCCTCAGCCACGGCTAGTGAGAACCAGGCCTTTTTTTGGTCATTGTCATTTGAATCTGAGTATCGTACAAAACACGTCTCTGTAGTCTCATTGTTGTCTTTGTGCAGAAACTAGTGAGTGACTCTCAGTTCCATACACAGTATATTCTTCTTTGTTATTCTACAGGTGGCGTTGTGAGGCATTGACAGGCTGTTAGTGACTACGCAGACGCTCTCTGAGAGCATCGCTACGAGCCTGCGTTGGCGACTAGCGATGTCCCTTTTTCTGTTTCTTTTCTCTTTTTCTTTCCCCCCCCCCCCCTCCGAGTTTGTCGTGTTTGTTGCCTGTGTTGAGTCAGCTGAACTGTCTGACCTCGTACTGGCCTTTTCACACACACACACACACACACACACACACACACACACACACACACACACACACACACACACACACACACACACACACACACACACATAAACGCGCATACACACAAACACACTAGCATTGACAAAGCTGCACATGGACAGACGCAAACATAAAAGGTCGGAAAGCTATAAATGTGTTTGTGAGTGTGTGTGTGTGTGTGTGTGTGTGTGTGTGTGTGTGTGTGTGTGTGTGTGCATTTGTTTGCTTGTATTTGTTTATGTAGCTGTCTGTATGTGCCTGGCCATGCTGTTGTGTGTCTTTTTGTCTCATTTAGTGCTTGTACTTTCTCTGAAGGTAGCCTACTATCACATTAATTCTCCTTGCATTGATATGATAATGTTGCAAACGGGATCCATGGATCTGTTCATGAGATATAAACACTGTCAGCTAGAGACGCCTACAAAAGTCTTTTGTGTCGATCAGAGACAGACCTCTCCTGCCTGGGTATTGACATTTTTTTTATTTTCAATCATTCATGTTCTGTGATGATAAATACTTTCATGTTTGTTTGTATGATGCCATGCTAGAAACACCGATTCCTGTACCAAACGAAAAAGTTCCGTCTTCAAGTGTAGCGCTTTGCTTTGGTTCGAACTATTGCAGTTCCTCTTGCTGTGATCTTTTGTGGGAGAACTTAGGCTCCAACAAATGTTTGGTGAGCTTGGAAGAATGACAAACTCTGATGATGATGGTGGCAGATAAAGATTGCGACAATGCCATATGACGCTACCAAAAACTGACCATGCAAAGAGTGTTTGGAATGAAAACAGCTCCTTTATGATACTCGGCATAAATGATTCACGATTGCCAAGAAGGGTTTGGGCTTTGGCTAGATTGTGTCTGACCTCACCAACATCAGCACCCGGTCAGCGGCACACAGCCCATGACATGTGTCTGGTATTAACGCCAGTCTGTGAAAATGTTCCACACGGCAGTGTACGTGTCCACAAATAACCCTGTTGGCCTGCACCCACCACTGGGTAGGGGGGGGGGGGGGGGGCGCTGGTGGAGCGTTCACAAGGGTGGGGGGTTCACATGATTCGACCCGGTGGCCAAACGGGCAGAGTTTTTGGGGCTAAGAGTTGACGTTGCATTTATTTTTTTTCCATAACCCAGTACTGGTCTGCACCGACTGGTAGAGCTTTGCATGTGGTCGTTATCCTTTTTGGACGTGTGCGCAGCTCTCGACACGATGCAACACCTTCTGCAGTGCAGGGCGGCGTGTCGAGTCCTACACCGCGGTGAAGTGGAAATGAACAGACTTCCGGTGAAGCCGTGACGTCACCGCGCAGTGTGGACGAGGTGACAGAGTAGGAGCTGAGGGTGGTGGGGGTTGGGGGGTGGGGGGTGGGGGGAGGGAGGGGTTCTGAAGCACTCCGGCTTCCGGAGCCTCCAGCTCAAGAGAGATTCATCACCACCACCGCATCCGCCTGCACCACTGAACACGCTGTTCTGAGAGCTCTCAGCGCCGGCTGGTACAGCTGGGGACTGGCAGGGAGGGGACAGACCCCTGGACCACTACACACCCTGCCCCTTAATGCTGCTGACTTAACCTCTCCCTCACTCGCTCGCGCTCTCTCCTCCCCACTGTCTCCTCTCTCTCCTCTCCACTGTCTCCTCTATCTCTGTCTCCTCTCCATGGCTCTTCTCCTCTCTGTCTCATCTCTTTCTTTCTTTCTCTTTCTCCTCTGTCTCCTCTCTCTCTCTCTCTCTCTCTCTCTCTCTCTCTCTCTCTCTCGCTCTCTCTTTCTCTCTCTATATTGCCGATAACCTAACTTTCTCTTGCTCTCTCTCTCTCTCTCTCTCTCTCTCTCTCTCTCTCTCTCTCGTGTAATGATAGACCATTGTTTTGATTCAATAACATTTTCCATTAAGAGATTCCTTCTTGGATGTAATTAGCATTCACAGTAGACTCTACTACATTCGGAGCTACACACAAAACTGACTTTGTTGAAACAAAATAATAAAAAGTGCCGATGGCACTTGATAGCTTTTAGGGCTTTTGTCTGAGAAAAGAGAGAGAGAGAGAGGGCTCTGAGAGTGGAGGAGATGGGGAGAGAGAGAGGAAGAGGAGGAGTTGGATATGGAGAGAGGAGGAGATGGGGAGAGAGCGAGGGGGAGATGGAAGAGGTGGAGATCTCATTATGTCCTCCAATAAGGATGCGCTGTCGAAATGACTACGGCTTTTTTGACTTTCATTTCATTTGGAAATGTTACCGGCCCTAAAAGCTTTACCTCGTCGCTACCAGCCGAGTTGGACGTGTATCTTCTTGTAGTGTCACTTTGTTTATGTTAGAGGACTTTATTTCTGTTGAAATACTTTGTTTATGTTGGGGAGAGCCAGGGGGGGTTGGGGGGGGGGATGTGTCTCATGTGTTTTGAGACCGGGGCGGGCTGAGTGAGGCGTGGTGGCTTTGGTTTCTTGGAAGGCTTATTTTTTGAACGTTGACCCAATTTCAGAGACCCCTCCCTGCAGGCGGACTCCTGTGGTTAACACTTTTTTTTCTGAAGCCGAAACTTTGTTAGGTATGTTGCAGGGGAGTCACTCTTTGCTCCTTTTTTGGCTGCCTCCCTGTGGTTATCATGCTAGTCTAGGAGGGGTTATCGCCGCTCTGCTGGGGGCCCCGCCCTTCCCCCTAGGCGCTGCCGGCTGATTGCTGATTGCATCGGTCATATGTTGGCTAATACTGGACCCAACAGACATTTTGTCTTTTGGATTTTTTTCAGACAAAACAAAGTATGTCCATGGAGTGGACGGATATGTTATTGTGTCTCAATCATTAGCGAGAGTGTTTTTCGCCTTGCTCAGCAGCACTAGATGCTAGGGGCTGGTCATGTTGTTGAACACCATCATGGACCATGAACTCTGCATGGCACGTAAACACATTTTAATAGAACATTCACTGTAATTGACTGTAATACTGTGAAAGGTCCGTCCA
The DNA here is from genome assembly GCF_964030765.1 of Micromesistius poutassou. Lineage (NCBI taxonomy): Eukaryota > Metazoa > Chordata > Actinopteri > Gadiformes > Gadidae > Micromesistius > Micromesistius poutassou. The sequence goes on along the minus strand of NW_028180338.1, from coordinate 4,656 downwards.
GGGCACCATGCATTCTCACAGTAGACAGAGACAGACAGACGGACCGACATACTACAGTGATTCAGGGTGTGAGTCAGAGGGCAGCATGCAGGCCAAGACCACACAAGGTCAAGACTCAGCCTCAGAGACACAGCGCTGACTCAGTGGGACCAGAGCAGCCAGAAAGAAAGAAAGGATTGGGCAACAGAGGAACAAGGGACAGAAGAGGAGAGGAGAGGAGAGGCGGGGGGCACATGCAGATTAGGAAAAGAGAGGAAGAGGAGAGAGGGAAGGAGGGAAAGAAAGATGGCTGTGGTCGGGATGGAAGAGGAGAAGAGGGAATGGGCAGACGGAGAGAGATGGATGGAAGGGATCAAAGAACGTTGTGTCGTCCACAGTCTGTGATGGAAAGATTCATGGGGAGGAAGAAAGAGAGGGGGGAGAAGGAAGAGGGGACGGTGTGGACCCAGTCAGTTCAGACAATGAACAGACACCGTCAACTGTAAGGAGTCTTTCATGAGTGTCCCAGCGTTACCCTTGACCTCAGCTTACGTGTGTGTGTCTGTGTGTGTGTGTGGGTCTGTGTGTGTGTGTGTGTGTGTGTGTGTGTGTGTGTGTGTGTGTGTGGGTGTCTTGGCATCTGTTTATCTCCTACATGTTGTCTGCAGGAGAAAGATACTACACTCATTCAAAGCCTCCACAAAGAGGCTGTTGTACCCAGGGACGGAGCTGGCCATAACTTCCTTACAGCATTTCAATATGATGCAATGTTCACTCCTGTAAAGATGTAAAGAGACTTGAAACTCACACACACGCGTAAACACAAACACACACAAACAAACACACTCACACAAACACACACACACACACACACACACACACACACACGGCTGAGAGTCAAACTGCCCTGTGCTGTCCCCTTGTGGTGTATGCATGCCAAAACAGTCTTCCCACTGTATTCAACTGGATCTTTAAATAAGTGTATTTTCTTTTTTGCTGTAATTTTGTTCATGTCTTAATGAAGTCAATTATATAATTATTATAAATGTTTATTCCAAGGTCATCATTGTAATCAAAAGGTAGTTCTTTGTTATTGAACTTTTTTATTTTTTAAACCACCAACTTGATTTTATTCCTAAATGGAGGGATGCCAGTTCCCGGGCCCAGCTCATGTTCTCGTTCCATTGTGTCTCGGTCCGGGCAGCCAGGTGTGGGGGGGGGGGGGGGGGGGGGGTCAGTAATAAAACCCAACCCACAATGTCCTTGTTGGCAATGTCTCCAACCACTGAGTTAGAATCAGTTGTAAATGTTTAATGTTAACCAACCCCCCATCTCTCTCTCCCCCCCTCTCTCTTTCCCCCACCTCTTTCTGTCTGTCTACCTCTCCCTCTCCCCCCCCTCTCTCTGTATTTCTACCGCCCCGCCCCCCCACCTACCTCCTCTCTCTCCCCCTCCCTCTCTCTCTCTCTCTCTCTCTCCCTCTCTCTCTCTGTCCACCCCTCTCTGTCTCCCTGTGCAGCTGAACTGGAGTTTGTTCAGATTGTCATCATCATCGTGGTGATGACGGTGATGGTGGTGGTCATCATCTGCTTGCTCAACCACTACAAGCTCTCCACCTGGTCCTTCATCAGTCGGCAGAGCCAGGCCCGACGCCACCAGCACGCCCTGCAGCAGGTAGGCCTCGCCGCACACCACTGTGCCTGTCCCCGCCTGCACGTGTCTCCACCGTCTCCCCGGCCGCAGCTGCAGTCCAGCCCAATGGTCCACTGAAGGATTCTGAGATCGAACCCCCCCCCCCCCTCCCCGATGTATGCAGTGTTCTCAGAGACGCCCCTGTATACAAAAAAAAAAGCGAATCATAGTAGTGGAGCAAAAGTGTTTCATATGTATCCCATCAATTCATCAATTCACGTGTGTCCGAATGCAATCGTCTTCTCTGTGATCAAATGAAATGATAGAATCATCATGGAGGGCGACCCTGTTCCCAGTCAGAATTCCCACTGAGAAGTGTTGATTAATCAAATGCAGAGTGAGTCCAGTCCAGCACAGTCTGGCCATGAGCAGGGCACCCAGCCTGGTCCACTTGTTGCTTTCCTCTCCCTCTCTCTTCTTCTCGGTTCTCTCGCTTTTCTACCTCTCTCTGTCTCTCTCTCTCTCGCACTCTCGCTTTCTCTCTCTCACTTACTCCATTTCTCTCTCCATCTCTCTCTCTCTCCCTCATTCCCTCACTCCCTCTCTCCCTCACTCCCTCTGTTTCTCTGTATTTGCTATTACTTTCACTCTTTCTCTGTCTCTTCTCTCTCTCTCTCTCTCTCTCTCTCTCTCTCTGTTTCTCTCCGTCAGCCTTGATGTTTAATTCACCGCAGCACTGTCTAGACAGCTGAGGCTCTGTCTGTAACACACATCCAGAGACAACACACACACATCCAGAGACAATCACACTCACACACACAAATCAAGAGATAAACACAAACACACACACACACACACACACACACTCAACAATACCTATTAGTCTCTTTCTTTCCACAAGCAAAATCAAACCAAAGCAGAGACTTGGCTCAAGGGGGCTTAGCATTTGACACACACACACACACACACACACAGACGCACACACATGCACAAACAACCTTATACACACATGCACACAAACACACGCACTACAGCAGTTTCAATCCACCCATTAATCCTTTTTCATGCCTGTCTTGTTTTTATTCAAAAACAACTCTGAAACCTGCTGAAAGAATAGTATAGTATAGTTTTATAATAGTATAGTATAATAGTATTTTTTTATGTATAGTATAGTGTAGTGTAAAAGTATATTATACAAATATAGTAGTGTATAATAGTATAGAAAATAGAATAGTGTAGTATAGAATAGTGTAATCTTATTTGTGCTTAAAAACCTTTTTGTGATTTTACAATCCAACTTCCTCTCTCTCTCTCTCTCTCTCTCTCTCTCTCTCTCTCTCTCTCTCTCTCTCTCTCTCTCTCTCTCTCTCTCTCTCTCTCTCTCTCTCTCTCTCTCTCTCTCTCTCTCTTCCACTATGAACAAGCTAATGACAGCATGCAGACAAAATAAACTGTCCAAATGTCATAAATGTAATCTACCACCAGCAGCAGGCTGGCGAAGCTGTGAGGGGGTTGCAAATAACCTGAATTGATGCATGTTTGTCTGTTATTTTATTTATTTATTCATGGTTATCATGCGCACCACCAACAAACAAAAAAATCCCTACTTGTAAAATGTGAAAATGTATTTCAAAACCAGGCGAATAAAACCAACTATTAGACGTCACTTCTTTTTATTCCTGCTTTGCTTTCCTTTTAGCCTTCGCGCCCGGGCCTGTAGCCTGTAGCCGTCCATTAAACACAACACCGCAGCGCCAGGCCCGCCCGACTCCTAGGCTCCTAGTCTTCGGGTTGGAGAAGGAGCCACTGTGTTACTTATCAGTGGTCTTGTAGTCCAAGAAAAAACAAGGAGTACTTTCCGTTCTCCCGGGGAATGGAAAGTCATGTTGGCGTGTGCATGCACGAGGCATGCTGACGTGTCTTTGTGTGACTGTCTTTTGATGTTAATATGTGAATAAATGTGGGCCCAAATTGTTCTTTTTATATGCTACTATCCTACACGTCAATAACCCAAACACCTGTTTTTGTCCCCTGTGTCTCTCGTGACCCCTCCCTCCTCCCCTCTCCCCCTTCCTCACCCCTCCACCCTACTGACAGGACGGCTGCCTGTGGCCCTCGGACAGTGGCTCTCGGCAGAATGCCTCAGAGGTAAGACCCCCCACCCACAGCCTTAGCAGCGGGGAGACCTCCGGGGGGCGGTGTTTTCTGATGTACTTATTGATCCCATAAGGAAATCTCTCTTCTGCATTCACCACATCAGAGAGAAAGAGAGAGAGAGAGTGTTTTTTGTTTTTTTGTGTACATTGTACTGTCACCAAGAGATGGGTTTTAATAACTTATAATAGCGCATTATCTACTTTTGCTTTCTACTCTACTCTACTACTTGACTTTTATTTTTTTTTTACCAAATCCCATAAGGAAATCTCTCTTCTGCATTCACCACATCAGAGAGAGAGAGAGAGAGAGAGAGAGAGTGTTTTTTGTTTTTTTGTGTACATTGTACTGTCACCAAGAGATGGGTTTTAATAACTTATAATAGCGCATTATCTACTTTTGCTTTCTACTCTACTCTACTACTTGACTTTTTTTTTTTTTTTTACCAATTCCTTCCTTAGTTTTAGTTTTTTTAACACTGCTTTGGCAATGTAAATGTTTATTATCTATGCCAATAAGGCTTGGCAAAGCTTTTGGATTGAATGGATTGGAGAGAGAGGGGGGAGGGCAGGGGGGGTACAGGTATAGATGTGCAGAGGCATGGGAGCAGTGGCGATGTCACGGTGCGTCGGAGAGAGCAGAGAGGCAAACACACGCTCTGAGGGTGAGACGCTGAGGAGTGTGGGTGGCTGAAGCTCGCCGGGAGAGACAGCGTGTGCGTGTGTGTGTTTTCTGCCTGAGGGGGGGATGCTTTTTGGTGCGTCATTAATCACCAACACCTCCCCTGACACTGTCTAGACAGCCGTCTGAGAGCTGCCCTGCGCTGCTCCTCTCCCTCCCTCTCTCTCTCTCTCTCTCTCTCTCTCTCTCTCTCTCTCTCTCTCTCTCTCT
>NW_028180339.1:0-8278 GCF_964030765.1 Micromesistius poutassou | reverse complement strand
GAGAGGGAGGGAGAGAGAGGAGGAGAGAGGGGGAGAGAGGGGGAGAGAGGAGGGGAGAGGGGGAGGGAGGGAGTGAGGAAGGGAGGGAGTGAGGAAGGGAGTGAGGAAGGGAGAGGGGGAGAGAGGGAGGGAGGGAGTGAGGAGGGGAGGGGGAGGGAGGGAGTGAGGAAGGGAGAGGGGGAGTGAGGAGGGGAGGGGGAGGGAGGGAGTGAGGAGGGGAGGGGAGGGGGAGGGAGGGAGGGAGGAAGGGAGAGGGGGAGAGAGGGGGAGAGAGGAGGAGAGAGGGGGAGAGAGGGGGAGAGGGGGAGAGAGGAGGGGAGAGGGGGAGACAGGGGGAGAGAGGAGGGGAGAGGAGGGGAGAGGGGGAGAGAGGTGGAGAGAGGTTATAGATCTATTGATGATGATGATGTAGTGGAAATGGAGATGCTTGTACCAAACATAGGGACGGACGGTAACAGATCGTTTCCAGTGATTTGCGAGAAGCACGTCTGAGGTTTGCAACAGAGGAAGGAGAGAGGAAGGTTATCCATCTGAATTTGGTTTTGGTCCCAAACACCCACAAGTACACAAGTACTCTGTTACACAGGAGAAATCTGTGGGTACTACAACCCTTTCTGAATTTCAATTTGGATCTAGATTTAGATAATCATCTGAAAGGCACAAGGCGCTCACTACGGTCTGAGCCTGCTCACTACGGTCTGAGCCTGCTCACTACGGTCTGAGCCTGCTCACTACGGTCTGAGCCTGCCAACACGTCAGTCAAGGAGAGATGTGTGTGAGAGGTGTGTGAGAATGGCCACAGGTGTAGCGACCGAGGTGTACCAGTTTACACTGCTATGGATAAGGCTGCAAATCGTAGTCGTAGAAATAACAGGTCTAGGAATAGCTTGCCGATGTTTCGGAAGCATTTGCATACGACGCCCCCCCCCTTGCTTTATACTGGTTGACATGACTTGACAACTGTTCCGCAGGAGAGTCTGTCAAGACGATAACCGCTTGGGAGTCGATTGAGGTTTATTGTAGCGCGCACCACTCGCGGAGGTAAGAGCGTTTCGACCGTCTACATATTCTGCAGACAGCCATTGTTCCCTCCTTTTTTAAACGGGACTAAACACCTCAATGTGCATCGCAGAACTCACCACCGTCTTCAATTTCGCGATTTTAAAGATGGGTATTCAAACGCTGGTGTAAAGCGACCGCCGCAGTCGTTGACAGAGTCACACACACGCACGCACGCACACACGCACACACGCACACACACACACACACACACACACACACACACACACACACACACACACACACACACACACACACACACACACACACACACACACACGCGCGCGCGCGCTAGCAGACCCGTTTCTTCAAAGACCCTCGCCACGGTAAGAGATCCAATAAACTCGTCGCCCACCAGATGCCCCGTCTGTCTGCTGCCAGCGCAGCCTGGCACCGAGCACCGTCACCTGGCAGGACGGACCAGGACACACCCTGGATGAACAGGCCGCAACCCAGCTCAAGGCCAGCGGCGGCCCACTGCTGGCTAACACAGGTGCTCCGCGCTGTTTCCCATTAAAGTGTGTGTGTGTGTGTGTGTGTGTGTGTGTGTGTTCATTTTGTTTCTACAGTCTCAATTCTCAAAGTCTTCGGTCTTGGCTTGCCTCTGCCTTGCAGCCCTCTCCATCACGCCGGTCTGCTGCTACTCATCCCTCTCCTCTAATCACGTCCTCCTCGCTGTCCCTGTCCCCCGGCGCTCCGGCGCGCTCACCTCTGGACCGCCGTCAGAGAGAGACGGAGGGAAAGGCGAGAGGCGGGAGAGGAGAGACGCCGCCGCTGGCTCGCCTTCAGACTGGAGCTCTGGGATAACCACGGTACGTCTTCAGTGTGTGTGTGTGTGCGTGTGTGTGCGTGCGTGCGCGTGTGTCACACAGAGAAAAGATTGGATGGAAGCCAGAGTGGCATATGTTCTGTGATTATGCTTATACTTATATACACCAATGATAATAATAACAACATCCCAACTGCTATTAATGGACACACAGACACACTACGGCAGTACCTTGGAATTAAACCGAAGGTCTTAATTAAGGAATAGAATACATCCCGGCAAAGTGGATCAGCGAACATAGCGGAATAGAATGTCATGAAATAGAATCTAACCTTGTAGCAAGTGCTACATTTTAGTCGCAGGTCGCATTTTAGTCGAGATCCCGAAAAAACGACTATTCCTGCTGACAGAAGACGGCTTCTGCTAAACGCACAGCAGGCTGACCTCCTGCAAGTCTTCCAACGCAAACTTCTTCAAACAGCTCACCGTAGTTGCTGTGCGTGTGCGTGTGTGTGTGTGTGTGTGTGTGTGTGTGTGTGTGTGAAAGTATGTGGCAGAGTGTGTGTGTGTGTGTGTGTGTGCTCACTGCGTTGCCAGTTCCCCAGCAGTGCTGGGGAACAGCCCGCTGTCCCCAGCCAGCTCCCGATACACTATTGATTTGTACGGCTGTAGGGATAACACTGGCTTAGACTGCTAGGAGACTGCCAGATGCACACACACGCACACACACACACACCCTCACATGCACTCACGCGTGCACACACACACACACACATGCACTCACGCGTGCGTGCACGCACGCACACACACACACACACATGCACACACATGCACACCGGTGCAGACGCGCGCACACACACACACACACCGGCACACGTGCACACAGACACACACACACACAGGCGCACACAGGCGGCAGATGGAATATTTATCCAGCCTCATCAAATTGGTAAAGTTTGGGGAGCGCTGCGAACTAGGGGCTGTTTGGTGTCACTTCCTCCCCTGCAGCGAGCAGAGGGAACCAAGCGCAGCACACTTTATACAATTCAGATGAGCTTACAAGGCTGTTTCACAACACGCCCACCAGTGCGGGCGCTGGGTGGGTGTGTGTGCGTCTGTGTGTGTGTGTGTGTTGATATGTGTGTGTGTGTGTGTGTGTGTGTGTGTCTACAAAATTCCACAGCTACGCTACACATGTAGGCAAACGCGAGCTGGGCATCCTATTTGTGTGTCTACATGTGTACGTGGCGGGGGGGGGCGTGTGTGTGTGTGTGTGTGTGTGTGTGTGTGTGTGTGTGTGTGTGTGTGTGTGTGTGTGTGTGTGTGTGTGTGTGTGTGTGTGTGTGTGTGTGTGTGTGTGTGTGTGTGTGTGTGTGTGTGTGTGTGTGTCCTGGGACCAGCAGTGAGTAGTGGCAGCTCGGTTGCAGGCAGGGAGCAGATTAATCCACACAGAGCCAGAATGCTGCCCCACAGCCCCAGGCAGAGTGTGTGTGTGTGTGTGTGTGTGTGTGTATTTATGTGCTCGTCTTGGTTTATGTTTTGCAGATACACAAACAGGGAGATAAGATTTTTAAAAAGAAGTAGTGATGAGATGAGAATGCCGGGGAGAGGATAATGAAGACGTGAAGCAAATCAAAGTCAGGCAAAGGTGAGGGAGCCAAACAGTCCTGTAACCGCGGTGCAAAAGAGTTCATCAACACACATGGCTTCTACAATATCAATGTGGCACGTTCAAAGCACGTTCAAACACAGATAAAGTGAGCTCACTTGGCAGGGGCCATTCTCATTGGTCCATGTCTTTAGTTTTTTTGGGGGGAAATAGTTAGGAATATGAAAGAGAGGTAGCCGCACACTCCCAGTTACAATAATCAAAGTTATGTTTTAATTAATAGATCACGGCGATAACGTTCCGGCCCAACACGGCCTTCATCAGATCACACACAACACTAGGACAAACCGAATGCCAGTTAGATAGACTGGGCTTGGGGTAGATTTCAATTTCAATAGTTAGGAAGTCATTAGTGCAGCGGTATCTGCTCGGACACTGTGGCCTCTCTCCCTTCGCCGTGTGTCCAGTGTGAACAGCACGGATCACTGTAATCTGATCGGGTCAAATCCCTTTTGGGGCCACTTTCGTATGCGGTCTCGTATGTGTATCTCTGCTGGACTCACGCGTTGACGTCCCTCCTCTAGAGGGACACTCGTCACACATCACGCCGGCTGTGGTCACTCGGTGAACGCAAACATGGAAGACAGCTGCCACCGAGGGAGTCGGTAGAGCGACAGTGGAAATGGTCTTCAATAGTTAAATAATAAATAAACAATGAATACATAATTGCGATAAATAATGATGTGTTTTCCTTTTCTCGCAATCTGTCACCCTTAATAGCCTATTAAGGCTTGAATAGCCTTAATAGCATTCCACGGCAGGACCAGCCTGCCGTGGAATTCAAGACGGTTGCACAATGTTTAAACCGCCTTATTTGTGGGCTACTCTCGCACTAGTGAAGTTGTGTGTCTGTCACTCTGCCCTTACAGTGGATCCCAAAGCCACTGCGTCCACACGGCTATCTTACGTGATATTGAAGTTTATTCAGTCTTATTCAAATATTTCTTAACGAATTGAACCGCATTACAAACTAAAAAGACAAAGACTTCAGTTGACGAGAAGAACATCCAGCGGTGTGATGTCCCCACCGCCTCGTCTCTACAGCACGTCAAATGAAAGCTTCAACGCTGGCTCCACGTCTCCTTCTGTGCGTGCTGCGTGTAACCTCTCGCCATATTACCGTTCCTTTGCAAAAGGCCGACCTGTGACCTGTTCACACTGGAGTCGCATATTGGCCACATTTAAAACACAATGTGAACTGATGAACCAAAACCGTATCCCGAGCATCGACTCTGAACGAAGCACCAGGGCTTGCGCGACGATGACAATTAAAAAACGTGCGTTTAGAGTAATTCTGAGGTCCTTTGTAAAGCCCTACCGTCGTTCTGCATTTTAAAAAGCAATCTTGAATATGAAATTGTACTACAGGGCGTTATACTATCAGTCTACTAGAAGCATAACCCGCCCATCCACATCCACCGCTGACCAGACTCAACACATCCACTCACACCCCGCCTGACGCCAAGGGCAGGGAGAGACTGGCATTAACAGCATTTTACTCACTTGTTTTAGTAACCTTGACAAAATGGCATTGATTAGTATGTTAACGATGATATCAGACATCTTTAAAGAGCAGTCCCCTTAACAGTAAACGTGTATTCCCAGTGTTGACCAGACCTACAACCTGTACTTCTCCGCCCCGGCAAAACACCGCATCTGCTTCTCAACTCAGGGAACTACGAATCCGTCCAAAGTTTCTACTCTACACACACACACACACACACTCACACACTCACACAATTCTGCCACACCTCTGGAATAAATCCCATTTCTTCCTCTCCCTCTCCGTGTTCCTCGTCTTCACGGCTTCCTCTGGCCTCAGCAGCCACATCCCCCCCCCCCCACCCCCCCACACCACCCCCCCCAACACCACCACCACCCGCCCCCCCTGCCCCCCCCCCGCCGCCCACCCTCTTCCGTTTATACACTTCTTTAAACCCAGCTACTTTGCATCTCTCGGTAACTTGGCTCAGAGTGCGCTGTGTTATTTTTATTTTTACACACGGGCAAGCGGAGCGTGCGGGCGGGCGGGCAGGCGGGCGGGCGTGCGAGTGAGCGAGTGGTGGCGTTGGGGCGGTAGATTTCCAGGATTTTTTTTTTTTCTTTTCCCGATTTTTTTGAGCACCTTCCTCCAACCTCGCCCATCTGCCGCCATCTGCCGCGCTTTAGCCCATCACTCTTTACCACGGCCGCACGCACGCACACACACACACACACACACACACACACACACACACACACACACACACACACACACACACACGCAAGGAGGTGTAGCCGAACACAGACGTGGAAAAGATCCGCAGGCACACACACCAACACGGGAAGATGTGCACAACGCGCACGCATACGTGCGCGCAAACACTGGACAGCGCCGGCATGCGTGCACGCACACACACACACATCAACACGACACACACACACTGACACACACACACACACACACACTGACACACACACACACACACTCGCTATGACAAACAAGCAGCAGCCTCCAATCAGCTCCTGGCATGTGCGGAAGGAAGAGGTACCGGAAAATAAACATAAAAAAGGATAGGGAAAAAAAAAAGAGCTAATTGCGTTGCCAAGTCAGTCCTCCGTACTTGTTTTTCAAACTCTGCTGCCTTCATCTCCAGCGCTGCCTTCGCCTCCCACAGCCCTGCTCTGGCCTCCATTATGCAGGCCTACCGGTCGACCTGCTGGCCTCGGCGCGGCCGGCTGGGGAGCCAATCGCCACCCAAAACTATAACAAATAGGCTTGAGAGTGTGTGTGTGTGTGTGTGTGTGTGTGTGTGTGTGTGTGTGTGTGTGTGTGTGTGTGTGTGTGTGTGTGTGTGTGTGTGTGTGTGTGTGTGTGTGTGTGTGTGTGTGTGTGTGTGTGTGTGTGTGTGTGTGTGTGTGCTAGGTGCTAGGTGCTAGGCTGTGTCACTGTCCAGAGAGAGGAGGGGAGGGGCGGATTGGTGTAGCCTGTGTGCTGCGCTGGAATGAACGGAACGAAGAGGTGCCTCTGAATGTGCTTAACCCCTCGGGTCACGGCTTCTCTCGCCGCACTCCACTCTCCACGTGCTGTGGAGGAGAAGGGAATCGACCCTTCAGGGACGGTTCTTCGGAGGGCATTCGAGTCAACACAGCGTGCTCAAAGCCACGTTGGCTTTTGGGACGAATTGGTTTTTTTTCCGCGCGGCTTAAAACTAAAGAAGTGAAGAGGGAAGGACAACCGCTGAACTAGAGAGCGATGGAGGGATTGAAACCTGGTAAAAAAAAAACGTAACAAAAATAACAAATAAGGGGAACAGAGGAACTGAGAGGCAGAGACGCTGTTTGCCGGAGCGTTTGTGAGGTTGCGATTCAAAGAGAGATTGTTGTTTCCCCCGGCCCTAACGGACAGGAACGGGGCTACGAGAGATGTGGACCCCCCCCCCTGTTGTCGGAAACCTCCTCTGGAAGAGGAGGAGGAGGAGGTGGAGGTGGAGGTGGAGGAGAAGGAGGAGGTGGAGGAGGAGGAGGAGGAGGAGGAGGAGGAGGAGGAGGAGGAGGAGGAGTTTGCTACGTTCACTACAGAACGACTCGTCACAGGGTGTCCTCCGGTGGGAGCCAATCACGGAAGCGCCACCGTGTGCCCGAGCTCACGCACACGTCGACCAATCAATCGGAGGGTGACCGAGGAGCGGTCGCGTTGCAGTCGTGAATCTGAAGCGCTCCTACGCCTGCTGTCTCTACTATTAAAAACACCGTTTGCAAACACGCAATGCAGTCGGCTACGTCACGGTCGCCACGGCCTCCTCCTCCTTCTTGGAGACGGAACAAACCACTTCCGTGGTTTGTTCCGTCTCCAAGAAGGAGGAGGAGCCGTGGCGACCGTGACGTCGCCGACTGCTGTGTGTGTCTGACAGATCTCAGGCTGTGTTTCTGTCTCCTTTTTCTCCGTTTTTTGGAACGGAGACACATTTGAACGCACGGATCCCTTAAAAAAAGCGTGTGTTGCGTAAAAAAAAAAAGAGTGTGGGAGAGGAAGGGGAGGGAGGGAGGAGCCCGGGGGGTGGGGGGGTGGGGTGGGTACCTCGGGGGCCAGGTACTCCGGGGTGCCGCAGAAGGTCTTCATGGTGGCGGCGTCCGTGATGCCTTCCTTGCACAGGCCGAAGTCTGTGATCTTGATGTGGCCGTCTTTATCCAGCATCAGGTTCTCCAGCTGCAGACGGACGCGGAACGTGTTACCAAATCAAAAACATAGATAGTATGTCCTGGCAACCATTCTGGCAACAAAAAAACAAAAAAACTGTTTTGCAGCACAAGGAGAGTTTCGTAGAGGGAGTGAGATGCGGAGCAGAAGCAATAGAAGACCCCTTTTTTTTGTATTTTTTTAATTCCATGGCGTAGCTTACGTTTGAAAAGAGCTCAGCTCAGAGAAACACACACACACAGACACACACACACACACACACACACACACACTCAGCCCCCACTAAACTCCACCCAGCGTGTTAAATGACATGCGGCAGAGCTATTCAGGCTTTTAATTTTAATATCTGAAGAGCTTCTTCTTTTTTTTATTCCCCCTTCATCCACTTGTGTTCCTCTTGGCTGCTGTGAGCGGAGCAGGGGCCAAGACCGCAGGCACACACACACACACACACACACACACACACACACACACACACACACACACACACACACACACACACACACACACACAGGCACACACACACACACACACACACACACACACACACACACAGGCACACACACACAGGCACACACACACACACACACACACACACACA
>NW_028180340.1:0-12612 GCF_964030765.1 Micromesistius poutassou | reverse complement strand
TTCTGCTCGGCTGACTTTTCCCATCTCCCCACCTCCCTCTCCTCCCTCTCCTCCCCACCTCCCTCTCCTCCCTCTCTTCCCTCTCCTCCTCTCCTCCGTCTCCTCCCTGGCCTCCCTCTCCTCCCTGGCCTCCCTCTCCTCCCCACCTCCCTCTCCTCCCTCTCTTCCCTCTCCTCCCTCTCCTCCCCACCTCCCTCTCCTCCCCACCTCCCTCTCCTCCCTCTCCTCCCCACCTCCCTCTCCTCCCTCTCTTCCCTCTCCTCCCTCTCCTCCGTCTCCTCCCTGGCCTCCCTCTCCTCCCTGGCCTCCCTCTCCTCCCCACCTCCCTCTCCTCCCTCTCTTCCCTCTCCTCCCTCTCCTCCCCACCTCCCTCTCCTCCCCACCTCCCTCTCCTCCCTCTCCTCCCCACCTCCCTCTCCTCCCTCTCCTCCCCACCTCCCTCTCCTCCCTCTCCTCCCACCTCCCTCTCCTCCCTCTCCTCCCTCTCCTCCCTGGCCTCCTGGCCTCCAGCCTCCAGCTCCAGCCCCAGCCGGCCCCCCCAGAGCCCCAGGTCAGCTACGGAGCGGTGCGGCCCTACAGAGAGAGCCCCCTGCTGGCCAGAGCCCGCCGCACAGAGTCCTTCAACAGCTACCGGTAACCACCCCCATCACTGGGTTAACCTCTTCAACAGCTACCGGTAACTAGGGTTGGGTACCGAGAACCGAGAACCGAGTGGTACCGGGGCAACATGGTCGGTTCTACCCGGACCGAATGACTACATTTCTTTCGGTGCCTCGTTTCGGTGCCGCAACAATCCTCTCGCCCTCTTCTGGTCGGAAAAAATGCAGAGCACTTTCCTCTCCTGCTGCCAGCTGCAGCCATCATGTCCAAAGTAAAACGCTCTAAAATATGGCTTTACTTTTTTTTTCTAAAACAAAAAATGAGCAGCACATGCAAGTGCAATACAACTATTTTGTATAAGGGGGGAAATACCTCCAATTTGATAAAACACTTAGTGTTTGGAATAACGCCGTTTAAAATAACGGCATTAGGTAACGCCGTTATTTTTTCAGTAACGGGGTAATCGAACTAATTACAGTTTCTGTCGTTACAACGCCGTTATCGTTACTGAACGTTAAATGCGGTGTGTTACTATGAATTGATTGAATAAACTGTGTAATCCGAACGCACCCCTGGCTCCACACACAAACTGCTAGGAGACCGGGTGGGTTAACAACGAGATAAGCGATGATGATTGGCTAAGGCAGAGTCATGTTTCATGGTAGCCAATCGGAGCCAGTGTTTTTATACAAAAGCCAGGCCACTCGCAGTAGCGCACCTACACACACACCAAACAGATTTCGAAGAAGCAGCAGAGACGGCGAGTCCGGAGCAATCCGATGAAAAGTTGGCATTTTGAAGGTGGAGATATAAGCACTCAGTGTTTCACACACATAGGCCAATGTGTGGCGCTGCGCCACAGATTGAACAACGAGCGCCACAAATTGATTCCGCTTTTCTTATTTTTTTTACTTGAATGCGATTTTTAAACGTAACTCCGCCAGCCCGTAATCGCCCCCCCCCCCCCCCCCCCGTTAACAATCCCATCCGTCCGCCCGCAACCCAACTCCCCCCTCCCCCCGTCAACAATCCCCCCCCCCACCCGGCCCCCCCGTCAACAATTCCACCCGCGGTTATAACGTAAGCATTATAAGCAGTAATAATTTTCAAAGAATCAGTGTTGGCATGGCATTTCTATAAAAAAATTAAAAAGTATCGATTTCGGAACCGTTTAGGAACCGGCATCGGTTTACAGGAATCGAAATAGAACCGAAATCGAAATATTTCAAATGATACCCAACCCTACCGGTAACCACCCCCAACACTGGGTTAACCTAGTGAACCTAGTGGTAACCACCCCCATCACCGTCTGTCTTATCTGTGGTGTCTACGGGGAATGGGTTAACCTAGTGATGGTTAGTGCTCTGCTCTTGGTTCTATGAACATCCTTACTGTACCCATAGAGGTAGATTGTTGTTCCTCTTTCTTCTGACAAATGTACTTATTGTGAGTCTCTCTGGGTAAAGCGTCTGCTAAACGCCCTGATTGTAAAATGTAAATGAATCAGAGTGTGTCTCCGGGGGTCCGGGGGGTCTTACCTTCTCATCGTGGGGTCCTCCTCTCCCTCTCTCTGCAGAGACTTCCAGAACTTCTCCCTGAGTCGAGGCCTCCTGGAGAGCTCCGCCGGGGGCCCCGCGGCGGCGGAGGCGGCCCCGAGCCCCGCCCCCGACGCCCGCCGCTCGCTGTGCGACCCGGCGCCGGAGGATGGCGAGCGGAGGGCGTCGGCGCTGGAGCTCTGGGGGGGCCGCTCCGCCAGCTCCAGCTGCTCGCTCAACGCCGCCGCCGCTGCCGCCGCGCCCGGAGCGACCGCGGAAGGCGCTCCGGAATCCCCACGGCAACCGCCCGACAGCCCCGTCCCCGGGGGCGACGCCCGGCGCAAGGTCCCGCCCCCCGCGCCCGAGGACGGCGAGCCGCCGCCGGGGGAGGGAGGGGGGAGGGTGGAGGGAGGGGGGAGGAGGAAGGGGATGCTGGAAGGGGGGCTGTTCCTGAGCAGGAAGCGGGCCCCCGCCATCCCCCACCTCTCCTCCGTCTCCTCCTCCGGCGCCGGCTCCGACGGCGGCGGGGGCAGCGACTCCTCGTCCACCGCCTCCCCCTCCCCCACCCGGCTGGCCTCCGCCACCTCCCCCCGCCACAAGAAGCTGTCCTCCGACGCGTCCAATCAGGACAGCAGCCTCTAGCGGCCGCCCCGCCCCGCCCTGGTCCCTCCTGGGGCCCGTCGGAGTGACAGACCGCAGCTTTACTGAGAGGACGGACGATGGTCATGTGATACTCAGAAGCAAGATGGACGAGACCTCCTGCAGGAAGCTTCCTGAGCTGCGGAGGAGGAGCAGGAGGTCAGACTCTGTTTCACACAGGAAGCCGTCCTTAGCGGGCGTACAGGAACATCTAACCAAACGACACTCGGCCTCATACGTTACTGCGTTCTAACTCCTCACTTTAACCAAGTTAACTGAGAGAACTCTGCGGTCTCCTCGATCAGCGTCTGAACCTGAGCTCCTCTGCTGGCTCCTTCAGGAGGGCTGAGGAGAGAGAGAGGGCCGTCTGACCTTCACATATCAACAGGCCGGGTGCTGACAGGGACTAGGCCGTCTTCTCCTCAGTCTGGCTCTCCTGCTGAGGTAGTAGAATGAGGAAAGCATCCCTTTTACAAAATATAGTTGGCAGCTTGGAATTAAGAGAAGAAGCTTCTAGCACAGAGAAGCTCTGGTTCCACTACAGACAGCTGTTGGGAGAGGATTTGGTACGGTGTGTCTCCAGACACACCTTTGGGGCATCTGTTGATAACTTGTGCCATTAGGGATCGGTGTGGCTGATCTCCCAACATATCCCTCACAGAGCCTCCTAGTCGCCCTGTCTCACTGGAACGTGAACATGAAGGCTGGAGCCTGGGAGACCAGGAGCTGATTGGGCATTGACTCTGCTTGGTTGAGATTCATCCTCTTCTTGCATCTTCTTTCATCCGTTTAGACATCGGGCTTCAATGCTGTCTTTATCAGAAGTCAGAAGTTCTCTCATTTCAATAGACCTGAAAGCTTTGACACACGGTTTATATCATCTGACAGACGACAGGTCTGGCCCTTCCCAAAGATGACCACGAGATTCCCAACACTCCCAACATGTTTGTGACGTCACTAAAGATGGCCCTGAAGCAGCTCCTTAGCATTAGCTTGTTAGCATTAAGTTAGCAGGTTGTTAGACTAGATAGATAGTACTTTGAGGGTCCTTTTCAACAGCCACCACTGGTATCATTGGCCACTACCTAAAGCCACGGTTCCTTTAGTTGGGATACAGTCGTGAATATGTGGAACCAACAGCAGAACCTGGGGTTTGAGAGCCAGTGTTGGGACCGTGTCTATCTGAACTCCACTCTCATGCTCTCATGTTGGCTGAGAAATCCCACAATGATTGACAGCTCAATCACAACGGTGCAGAGTTGAGAGTTTAGAGTTGAGAGTCATGGCATCCCAAGCAGTAAAGGTTAAACTTCAACTCTCATTTGTATTTCTCCCAAACCCGTACTTTCCCCCCTGAAGTGGCGTGGATGCAGACTTTCTTTACCTGCGGTACAACACTGTCGTTTCAAGCTCTTTCTAACGGCGGATGAGGCTGTATTGAGTCGTTGACTCAGGTTCCTAAGTAGCTCAGAGCTGCTTCACAGAGGAAGACAAAACTGCAGATTTTATTACTTTATGGGACGGATCAAAAACTATTTTTATAGTGCTGTAAATGGGGGGGGTGGGGGGCTTTTTGCAGATTGATTTATTTAAAACATTTTGTGGCCTTGTTTTATTTATGAAAACGCTTCAATATATATCTATATATGTAAACATATATGAATACATAAATATCTATATATATATATATATATATCTATACACACACCAACATGAATTGAATGGCTGTTATGTACCTGTGTAAATGTCGCTGTGTTTAGGTCATTCACTTCACTATACCTCTGCTCTAGAAAAGTACACTTGCCTTTCCACTACTATACTCACCTTTAGGACTAGTGGCTACACACTACACACTACATCACTTTAGCAGTTCTCCTTTCAGAATACTATTTTCTTGTGTGTCTTCAGAGGTATATATTATCACAGTGCCTTATTTCCCTTGCTTGACCATATTAGCCGTGACTTCCTGCGTTTCCGAGGGTTATTGTAGATTATCGTAGACTGTGGTTTGTATGAGCAGACACACATTGAGCTGGAGAGACCAGAGGTCTGGGTGGAGAGACCAGAGGACTGGGGGGAGAGACCAGAGTTCTTGGTGGAGAGACCAGAGGACTGTGTGTATCAGTAATCATTTGGAGTTTGACTAGACTAGATGCTAATTGATCAACATTTGAGTGGAGTTAGCCATTTAGTACATGCTACACGTGAACCTCCTAAGATGGTGCAATTTCATTGGTTCGCTATCTCTGGGATATTGGGCAATATCCCATGATTGAGATCTCAAACTTGGGATATTGTTTTCATCGCACGTGACGGTCGTCTAGTCGCGCTAATGAAAACAAATAAATCCTGGCAAAAAGTGTTATCTTGTTTATTTTTGGAGTGTTCACGTGTAGTGTGTACTAAAACTATTGTTCACCTCAGGCTCCGTCAAGAGTGGGGGACAGCCCCGGAGACCCCAGAATTGTTAAATAAGTTATAACCAATCCATGTTCCTCATCTCAGCCCCTGGTAGGCCCTCTCTGGGACTGGTTTCAGGCCTGTCCTGTCTGTCTACCGCTCTCTGATTGGCTGACAGGATTTGATCTGTACATCGTGTTACTTGAAGCTGTTTCCTGGTGGCTACTTCCTCCCTGAGTGTTTTGAGCAGGAAGTGATGCGGTACGACAGACCTCAGACATCGGCGTGGAAGTGAAACGAGGTTCCATTCTTGTCCTGCAAGTCATAGTTTGGTCACCGATTCTGAAATATATGAAGTCGATTTTAGGGGATTTTCTGGACATTAACTGTCAAATATGTAAACCTGCATATGAAAACATATCCAACAGCATATCCTAGTTTGTGTACATTTGATGGGTGTTAACTGTGTTGTAAAACCACATATAGCCTATATTGACATGATCATGGTAATGGACCTAAAATGCATTGCACTCACATTATGAAGACAGAATCATGAACCTCATCTGAGTCTCTCCATGACAACCGCCGGAGGTATGAGGCGAGGTCCTGTGTAGCTTAGCTTCAGCGTCTGTCCGTCTGTCCGTGTGTGTTCTCTGGCTATGTTTACACTGTATCCCCCAGCCAGACGCTAGCCAACACTAAGAAACACTCCTCTACCGTTTCATCATGTAATACATTTGGTCGATGGTGTATTCAACTGAAGTTGGTCCACATTGGCTCAAATGCAACTCAAGGGATCGTACTCAACTATATCAACTATCATATTACATTTACGTTTTCTTTGGACATTCAAACATTTAAAAATGTACAACTTCTCCTCAATTTTTTCTTTATTTTCCACATGTTTAATTCATAGAGAGGCTTTGCTAAATGGCTGTTTTTCAAGCCATGCTTTAGGTCAAGTTTGACAGCAAAAGTTAAGGCAGAGATTGAGCATTGTAAGTCGTCATGTAAAGATTGTTTTTGGACGTGGACACGGTCAGGATGATGATGATCTATGAGAGGCCCCTTCTATCGCTCAACACAATGCCCAATCTTACATTTGCTTCACATGCCCGTTTAACACTTGGATCATTTGCCAAAGTGTAAGATTTTTGTATACAAGAGGTGTACATGTCGAGGTGTGTGTGTGTGTGTGTGTATGTTTATGTTCATCTGATTAACCTTCTCCAATGAGACTGTCTCTGCAATCAGACCGTTTCCATCACACTGGGATTTACGACCCTAATAAAGCCGTGTGTGTGTGTGTGTGTGTGTGCGCGTGTGCGTGTGTGTGAATGTCACACTACTGCCTCCTCTACAATCACTCCGGTGGCTCCGCCCCTCGCTGGCTGACAGCAGCTGGAGTGTGTAGCGCTGACCTTGGAGTGGGTTCGGTCTGGCGTGGCCGTGGTGGTCGTCTCTCTAGGGCCCCCCCAGTGCCACCCTGTTGCTCTGGGGCCCCTCCAGGGGGCCAGGGGAGCAGCACCCACCCTGCCGATCGGGGGGCCCCTCCAGGGCCACCCTGTCGCTCCAGGGCCCCTCCGGGGGAGCAGCCCCCACTGAGGGGGCCCCTCCAGGCCCCCGTTGGACCCGTGGACCTGGAGGCGATCAGCCCGTGGCCGGCAGTGGTTCAGAGGGATGACCTCTCGGGGCCCTCCGCCACTCCGCTATGTCCCGCGTGTTGACGCTGGACTTGTCGGGTGAACCCTGAATTGTGACGTCCCCGGGCCCCGGGCCCCGTCGACTCCTCTGTATCTCTCTCTGAACGCTGTACAACCCGAGTGTTTCAACAGACGTTCTGGGAGACGGTTGTAGCTACCCCAGTTGCATGTGTGGCCGTGCTCCTCTCACTGTAATAATCAATGTGGACGTCTGGACCTCGTGCCGCTCTAAAGACGAAGACTAGGATCTTTAAACTGTTACACGCCTCTCACTGTTATACTCTGTGTTCGTATGCTGACGTCTGGACCTGGACCGCCCCGTCTTTTAAACTGTGTGTGAGAGTGTGTGTGTGTGAGCGATGGTTTGGTTTGAGCTGCTGCTGCTTCTGCATAGTGACCTCTCCGTCATGGGGTGGAGTAAAACGAGTCAAGCTGATCTGATGGTGTCGTCTCTTTCTTTACTGCTGTCGTTCCTTCAGTTTCCCCCCCCCAGTCCCCCCACACAGACACAGTCCCGCTCTGAGAGACAGAACACAAAGGTTCATCAGGAGATATTAGACACTCACAAAACTCAATGGGATCCAAATGAGGGACCAAAATGTTGATGAGACATCATGTCTCTCAATATGAAGAGTTGTTGTGAGTTGTGATATTATACAACCTTTGGGAAATCCTGACGTATAAATAGAAGGTATAGGACAGCAACAGCAACGCTGCCAACAGTTGTTACACAACATTGTGTAGAACTGCGTTCAGTACATGATGGCAAAGGAAAATCTTTCTTCCTAGGAAACTATTGCACAACTAACCCAAAGCAAGATATTGACAGCCATCTTGTTAACTCTTCAAGATGTGTATGAAGTCATGTGTATGAAAAAGGAAACCAGATCTTGTGATTTTGTCACCCTACCTAGCTTGTTTATTGACCGCTAGGCTACAGTGGTGGATATTCAGGGAGCGAAGGAAATAAAACAATCATATAAAACAATTCAGACATCTGTCATGTATACTTAAATTATAAATACGGTAATACTGCAATTGTAGAAAATAAAATACATTAAGCTTTGTTTCTTACACAAACGCACACATCATTTGCTACGCTTCATTTGCTAAACCTCGCTGAACAATACACAGACTCCATCTCATTCTACGTGCTGAAGCCAACTTCACATTCAAATGTAAACAAAAGGTTTAAAAACCAGCAAGACATCGAACACATCCCTCATTAAACGATCCAGCAGCTACTAACTAAGAGGCTGAATGATACGATAGTTTAGACACATGAACAATAGATATATGGAGCAGGATGAACTATAGCATCTCATGTTGGCCGTTATGTAAAACCACCAGACTTATATCTCTCCTCCACACTTAAGACAGGTCAAAGAATTGGCATTTTCATAAAAAAGTAGTTATTGGTTAATAACATGTAACTAGTCTACTAGGCACAGGTTAATACATTGAAAGGAGGACACAAGTTCCCCATAAAGCAGAACGAACTAGAACAAACCTAGAAGTCTCTCAAAATCCCTTCACTTGATTTGAGCCATTTAACAATTCTTTACGTCTTAAAATAGGTTGCTTTACTAAAACATACTTTCAACCTCACTATGCACTACAGCCCCCACTGCATTTTCTGCAGGAAATGTATTTTCTAGTTTAGTTTAGTTTAGTAGTTGACTTTCTCTATATGTAAATAAGTAAGTTCATTTGAGTTCTAATGTAATCCTCTCTCTTTCTATCTTGCTCTCTCTCTCTCTCTCTCTCGTTAGTCTCTGGTCGCCATGGTGATTGAATGCTCACCACTACAAGCCATGGTCACATTAATAACACCACGGTAATACATCTCTACAACACCAGTCTCTCTGTGAGAGACTCTCTGTGTGCAGGGGTGGGGGGATACAGGGGGGGTCACGGGTGGGGTCACAGGTGGGGTCACAGGTGGGGTCACAGGTGGGGTCAGAGAGGGTCACAGGTGGGTGTCGGTGAACAGGGTGTGGTCCTTCTTCATGGAGCTGAAGGCTTTGATTGCGTTCTCAAAATCATCTTCCTCCGCATACTGGAAGGAAATAAAAAAACAACAACGGCCGTTAAGAGAGGTTATTATGGTCTGTGATGGAGCACTACACTGGGTACAGTGTGTGTGTCTGAGTGTGTGTGTCTGAGTGCGTGTGTTTGTGTGTGTGTTTGAGTGTGTGTGTTTGTGTGCGTGTGTTTGAGTGCATGCAGGACAGCCTCTTGTATGTCAAAGGGTTTTCCACAGAGCAGGAGTGGGTCTAATTCTGCCGTTATCTCAAATTAAACATTGCTTCGTCCTAACGTGGATTTCTGTTTCGATCAGTTTCATGGAATTCATTAGTGCAGGCTGGTTTTGTTCCACACAGACGGTTGTGTGTGTGTGTCCACACAGTGTCCACACAGACACGCACGCACACACACAAACACACACACACACACACACGCGCGCACACGCACACACGCACGCACACACACACACGCGCACGCACACACACACACGCGCACACGCACACACAGAAAGACAGACAGACTGACACACACACGCACACACACAGAGAAAGACACACACACACACACACACACACACACACACACACACACACACACACACACAGACACTCTCTCTCACACGCTCTCTCTCTCTCTCTCTCTCTCTCTCTCTCTCTCTCTCTCTCTCTCTCTCTCTCTCACACACACACACTCGGGATGGCGGGTCAAGGTTGTGACACACTAATCAGTGTCTGCATGTGTGTGTGTCTGCGATGATAAGCTCCTCCTCCTCCTTCCCCTCCTCCCCCCTCCTCCTCCCTCCCCCTCATCCTCCTCCTCCTCCTCCCCCTCCTCTCCTCCTCCTCCTCCTCCTCCCCCTCCTCCTCCTCCTCCTCCTCCCCCTCCCCCTCCTCCGCCTCCCCCTCCTCCTCACCAGGCTGGAGTCCTGTGCCATCGGGTTGTCCCAGCTTCCTTCCTCCATCAGGGACTTCCTGTCGATCAGCTGGCTGACGCTGCGGTGGAGGGAGTGCTGGGAGAAGGCGTGGCCCAGCTCTGATTGGCTGGGGGCGCGCAGGACCGACATGGCTCTGAAGGGCGAGCCGCCGCCCGTGATCTTGGTGTCCGTCAGACCCTGGAGACGAAGACCACCAGCAGAGACTGAGAGACCACCAGCAGAGACTGAGAGACCACCAGCAGAGACTGAGAGACCACCAGCAGAGACTGAGAGACCACTCACACACTGAGACCACCAGCAGAGACTGAGAGACCACTCACACACTGAGACCACCAGCAGAGACTCAGAGACCACTCACACACTGAGACCACCAGCTGAGACTCAGAGACCACTCACACACTGAGACCACCAGCAGAGACTCAGAGACCACTCACACCCTCCTGGTCGCTCCAGCAGGGACAGATTGTCCGTCAGACCCTGGAGACGAAGACCACCAGCAGAGACTGAGAGACCACCAGCAGAGATTGAGAGACCACCAGCAGAGACTGAGAGACCACCAGCAGAGACTGAGAGACCACTCACACACTGAGACCACCAGCAGAGACTGAGAGACCACTCACACACTGAGACCACCAGCAGAGACTGAGAGACCACCAGCAGAGACTCAGAGACCACTCACACCCTCCTGGTCGCTCCAGCAGGGACAGATTGTCGCTGGGTGATTTACGTACCGCTTTATGGTTTAGGGAGTGTTGGATTTACATTCAGTCATTTGTACTGATATATATGATATATACACACAGCCAGGATGCGACGGATTGAGGATTGAAAAGGTAAATAATACAGATATGTGTGGCTTGGTGAAAAGCCACCACTAGGTGGTGCTCTACTCCCAGAAACCCTCGGCTGAAGAGTTCAGATCTGGGAAGACAACATTTTGAATCTGTTGTCTGCGCTCCTGATGTCTGTATCGACCAATACCAGCGCAGCACACAATGCACACAAGCAACGGCGCAACAGAAAATAGCATCAAAACAAAGCACAGTTCAAGCTCAACATTTCTGTATCTATATATACGTTATATATATACATATCTACATTGTAGTCATGCACATGGCAAACACACATTTACACACACACACACACACAGAATGACCCAGCATGCACGACCCATCTCCGCATGCATGGAAGCATCCTGGATGCGGCGGACCCCCTTGCGCGCGGCCGACCCCCTACCTCGGTGTACACGGTGTAGCTCTTAAGAGTCACGTTGCTGACCGCCACATGGTCGGCCACCGTGTCAAACTGGACCGGGGGGGGGGGCAGGGGAGGAGGACAGGCACAGGGTTAACAGCAGCGGGGCAGAGGCAGCCTTACTGTGGTGTAGTGGAGGTGGTGTAGGGGGCGGCCGGCATGGAGCACTGAGCCTGGGTGGTGCTTAGAATACAGCTCAGGACAGGGCCTCTGAGAGAGAGGGAGAGAGAGAGAGGGAGAGAGAGAGAGAGAGAGAGAGAGAGGGGGAGGGAGAGACAGAGAGAGAGAGGGGGGGGAGAGGGAGAGAGAGAGAGAGAGAGAGAGAGACAGAGAGAGAGACAGAGAGAGGGGAGAGGGGGAGAGAGAGAGGGAGAGATAGATAGATAGATAGATAGATAGATAGATAGATAGATAGATAGAGACAGAGAGAGAGAGAGAGAGAGAGAGAGAGAGAGGGGGAGAGAGAGAGAGAGAGAGCCAGAGAGAGACAGAGATGGAGAAACAAGAATAATAAAGAAAGAGGGAATGTTTTGCGCGTAAAATAAGAAAAAATATGTAAAAACAAAAAGGAAATGGCAAGCGGAGAAGTGAAGATGATTGAACACAATGAGAAAAATAACAATAAGCAAGATTTGGATTGTGTGAAGGATTGTGAGAAATGAGGGTGAATGAATGTTGTTTTGTAAGGTATGTTTTAATACTATTGCTCTATTTTAATTTACTGTTTTTGCATTAGCTAGAATAAAATATAAATTAATATATAGTATCTATTTACAGTCGATTGTCAAGGCCACAGTAGTAAAGTTGGCTTTGTTGTTTACTTTGTTGCCCTCTAGTGGTACAATACTGAACTGAAGGACTTTTAAGAAATATACATTTTCTATATAGTGTTAAATTAGTAAACAAAATATTGACTAGCGTTATAAATACCACCCACAACCCCCCCCCCCCCCCCCACACACACACAAACACACACCCACACCCACACCCACACACGCACACACACACCCACCCACCCATCAGTTACCATGTATGCCTCTCCTCCTTGGCGCGTCTTCTGCAGGGTGACCACCGGGGGGCGCTCTCTGGCGGACGGGCTCTTCATCAGCGCCCTGGAGGAGGAAGGAGGAGCGGTTTGATCGGTGACGGTGTGTGTTTGTGTCATGAGGACCAGCTCCATCAACCAGCACTGAGCTACCATTTAACATGAACAAAAACCGTCATTTTAATTCTTATTCTTAATTATTTTTCAATATTCTAATTCAATTCAATTCAATTGTATCCGTATGCCTTCATCACAGTACAGTCTCAGAGCTGAACAGGACGCGTGTTTATGACGGCCTGCAGTTCAGCATCGCCTGCTGGGACTGAAGTTCACAAGACCTGTGGAGGTCAGACCCCGGGACCAGGAGGGGACCAGAGGGGGACCAGGAGGGGACCAGAGGGGGACCAGGAGGGGGACCAGGAGGGGACCAGGAGGAGGACCAGGAGGGGACCAGAGGGGGACCAGGAGGGGACC
>NW_028180341.1:0-14013 GCF_964030765.1 Micromesistius poutassou | reverse complement strand
CCCTAACCTAATCAATCATGAAAACGAGCGTTTACCCTCAGTGACGCATCATTCATTCATTCACATTTTTCTTTGATCGCACGGTCAAACGATCCACTATTTCCAAATTCAGTGCTACAGTCTACAGTGATATATTTTATGGACCTCAGCTTGGCACCTGATTTGGCAGAGCTGGATTGTTGACTCATTGAAGAGAGTCCCACCCTTGCCAATCCTGTTGACATTGCCGCTACGGTTCGACGCTCCACTCCTATTGGCATGGGCACACACTCGCGTTAGTGCACGGAGTGTGTGCTCATGCCAATAGCGATTGCACAAATCTATCCGCCGCAGACCGCAGTTCGTGATGAAGACACACCACACACACACACGCCACAGCAACAGACGGTGTCCAAAATCGAATGACGCAAAACACCATCTGCCAAACAGCGATTGGTCGTTTGGATGTCCAATCACGTGCAAGGCATGAAGGTGAAACAATGGACGGCTCATAGTCCGCCATCTCTCTCTTTTTCTAACGTTTGAAATTCCTCTCCACAAGCCCAACAGCTCTTAATTGTTGACAACAGCTGTTGTTATTCGTTGCTATTCGATTTCCAAAACGTCTTACAGCCAGGCTTTAAGCAGGTAGGTGTGTGGGATGGGGGTGATGGGGTTAAAATCCTAGCACCCTAAGTGTGATATCCAGCCAGCCAGTGTATTCATTTGTCTATCGCGGTTTATTTTATTTTTACTTCTACTACTTCTTCTTAATTCAATCTGGCCCCCTAATCATCCCCCCCTATATATATATATATATAGAATTGGCTCATTCATTAATTCCCGTCACTCTCCACCTCAAGCTGGTGTGTGGTGAGCGTTCTGGCGCCAATTGGCTGCCGTGCATCACCCAAGTGGGTGCTACACATTGGTGGTGGTTAGTGAGGTCCCCCTTCACTGTAAAGCGCTTTGAGTGTCTAGAAAAGCGCTATATAAATTCAAATAATTATTATTAATTATTACTTGAAACTGTGCTCATTTTTTTATTTTCATACATAGTCGTGTCCCTA
This sequence comes from Micromesistius poutassou, assembly GCF_964030765.1. Taxonomy (NCBI): domain Eukaryota; kingdom Metazoa; phylum Chordata; class Actinopteri; order Gadiformes; family Gadidae; genus Micromesistius; species Micromesistius poutassou. Next base: position 12,964 of record NW_028180341.1, on the reverse strand, counting down.
AATCTTGTACTGCACATTGACTGTGTGCTGCGTGTGGTTTGTGAGAATTGTACGTGACTGTTGATTTTGATCATGGTGCTGCTTTCTTGGTCAGGTCATTCTCGTAAAAAAAGAGATTTTAATCTCAATGAATTTCTACCTGGTTAAATAAATGATTGATTGATTGATTGATATGTCTTACAATTTCAATATCATCCATATGCCTCCTTTTGCGAGGAATCCCTTTCTCCCTGAGAACCTTTAACATTTTTGGAATTTAGCAGACACTTTTACTCAAAGCGACTTGCTTCATACACACAGCGACGGCGGAGTCAACCATGCAAGACAACAGCCAGCTCGTCGGGAGCAGTTAGAGTTAGGAGTCTTGCTCAGGGACACGTCCATATCCGCTTGGAGGAGCCAGGGATCAAACTAACAACCTTCCGGTTACAAGTTAACACCACTCTATATCCTGAGCTAAGCCAAACCTTCCATGCATGCGTCTGGACATCTGCTGGAGAGTCCTTTTTTTTCGTTGCGGGGGCTTGGCATTAAACGTTGAGTAATTGCGGCGGGAGCAAAGCCGTTTCCCGAAACCGCTGTAACCGCTCGGGCAATTTGTGTCTCCTTCGTCTGACGAACGTGTCCTGGCCGGATTAGCTGTACCCGTTTAGTTGAAGGGTCCCAATGCTAACAAAAGGATTTATGCCCTTTAAAGCACGGTCCGGACACGCAGCCGGTCCACGCTAAACGCCCAACGGGGCGTACTGACGTATGTACTCTCTGCGCTTTTCACTTTTCACAATCCCACCGTGTGTGTCTGTTTCTGATTGTGCGCTTATTTGGTTTTATCACTGTTGAGTATGTTGTCAACACTGTAAACACTTAAAATGTATTATAATAAAAATAATATAAATACAGTCGTTCTTGTTTAACCTTGCTCAATCCAGTCATGTATACATTTCTTTTTCGCGGGGGGGGGGATGACATGAATCTCAAGCAATGGGTTTGAATAAACATCAATGGATAGTGATACACAACAATAATGATAGCGACTCCCCGAATGAGACGTAAACACACCGGTTTCCTAAGACGGTGCTTTGGGAAATCGTCCAACAGGCAACAGTGTTTTTTGGCCAAAACGAGAGTGGAAAAAGTCGCGCGGTTTCTTTCGACGCGTGTCATAAAACTAAACCGTCTCTGAACGCCGGGGCCCATTGGACCCCACCCAGCCGTCGGCTGGCTCCTTTAGCGTACCCACCCCACCCCTGGAGGGCCCCCCCCCTGACCGCCGAGTCCGTCGTTATGGCGGTGCCAACCTCCCTGCAGCTTAAGTCCACTCATTTAAATCAGCTGTATGCAATAAAAAATAAACCCTGGCTTTAATTTTCAAACTTGTGCAAACGCACTCGTGTTTATCTACGTTTGTGTTTTTACTCGAACACGGCGCATTGCTGTACGTGTGTGTGTGTGCGTGTGCGTGTGTGTGCGCGCGTGCACGTGACGCTAAGCTGCTCCTAACTCGGGTGGCCTTGTGTTTGTTTTAGATGTTGCCTTGGCAACAGCTCTCACCACTAAACGGCCACTTTTGAACGTCTGCTGCGGCTGTAGTAAGTACGCTTTTATGACGTTAACTCCATTAGGAGGAGGCAGACCGGGGCCATGTGGATCTTCAGGGCCATTAATATCTTGCGTTTAAATGTCAAAGGCTGCGTTTTTTGTTTTTTTGCGGTTGGGTGTGTATTGTTAGGTTTGATGTTGGGTTTGTGTGTGCGTCAGGTTTGTGTGTGGTGCAGTTGTTATCGTCCTTCTCCCCGGTAGCTGGGCTTCATGTGAGGTGGACGGTGGACAACGCGGCAGAACACATCGCAGGACACGGAGACGCCGTCGTTCTGGGGTCCGTTAAACCGACTTAAAGTCCGAATCAAAAGGACGGAAAAAAACGAAATTTAGATTTTGCCCGATCGATTACGACGTGTTATTCATGTCTGACTGCTGGCTAAGTCCTTTGATTCTGTTGCACGTTAACTCCCGACAATTTTACGTCTCACGTTACCTCAGCCGACAGAAAGCTTCACTAGAGTAACCGACGATACAGGCAGAGAATATGTCGGAGTGAGGTTTGTCACCGTACCGTGACGGCAAACTTAATCTTCCTCGGTTTTACAAAGGCTCATCTTTCCAGGCAACGCCTGTTCCTTAGTCAACGAGGATAGGGGTAAAATATCCCGAATGAGATCCTAAACGTCGGAAAGCCGACAGCTTTACAGACAATCAAGGACAAGCACAGTTGTTTCCAGACTTTCCCGACGATGACATCACCAATGTTAATCGGCTCAGACAGCTCGATTGCCCCCCCCCCCCCCCGGCCCGGGGGAGGGGTATCAGGCAAAACACGGACCTAGGGATGATTCCCACTCGGGGGGGGGGAAATCACGAGTCGGAATGTGACACGAAGCAGGCATGGGATAAGTGTCCTTGTGTTACCAATCAGAACCATCCTTCGGCTCTCTGGTTACTTTTCCGACAGTTAATAGATTCTGAGGTACATGCGTGTATCCGGGGATAATCTAGACTCAAAAAGGGCAGTGTGACTTCCACATGTTCTGACAGTTCCCCCAAGTCCTCTCAGCCCGGCAAAAGAGACTCAATGGTGTGACTCACCTGGTTTATTGCAATCTTTCTTCGGGGTACCAGCTGCCGTCCTGGTTCCCTCTCTCTCCTGCCCCCTATTGTCCACACACCAGCAATGGCCGCTGGAGCCGTCACACTGTAAAAAGATACCATTTTGTTAAAGTGTTAACTTGACACCCTCTCCTTTTTAGATGGTTTAGCCAATGACATGAAGGGGAAAACCTACATGAAGCATATTGGCGTTTTCTGTTCTTGTATCTGTATAAATATAAGTATATCTGTATAATCTTGTTCAGAGGTGCTGATGGTCAACAACTGTCCTATGCTATTAAGTGTATTCCCAGAGTATTGCTCAATCAAGGTAGCTAGCTGTCTGTGGCATTAATGGCATTAGTCTAGTCTTAAGAACTTCACCATGCTGGGGATGTTCACCTGTTGGATTTTGTACTGTCCTTCTGCATCACACTCGGGAACAAAAGCACCCAGAAGAGGGTGTCCTTCCGGACTGGTGGTCTGGACCCCGTCTCTGTGGTGTTCACAGTGGGTCTTGGGACGCGCCGGCTCATCTTGGTCCAAGACAAAAAATGGGGGATGAATACACAAATATTCACATCCTGTAACCGGACCGTTCAACAAGCTATTGTCGATTCAGGTCAGCAGGATGGGCTTCTCCTGCTTCTGCCCGGTCTCACCTGGTTTGTAACAGTCTCTGGGGGGTGTACCAGACGCTGTCCTGGTACCGGCTCTCTCCTGCCCCCGCTGATCCACGCACCAGCAATGACCGGTGGAGCCGTGGCACTGTGACAAAACCAAGACGAGGTTGGTCAATCGTTTCAGAGCTTCACGGCAAAGTCGTCTCTCAGAAGATACTCAAGAGTCGACCGTGTGTAGCAGAGGTGTGTCCGGGCACCGCAACGTGGCCCCAACACTGACCTGTTGGAGTCGGTACTGTCCGTCTTCGTCGCAATCGGGAACGAACGCACCGGGGGCAAGAAGTCCCTCGTGACCGGTGCTGTGGACTCTGTCTCGATGTTGCTCACAGTGGGTCCTCGGACGCTCGGGTTCATCTGAGGGAGGGCCGGAGAGAGAGAGAGAGAGAGAGAGAGAGAGAGGGAGGGAGGGAGGGGGAGAGAGAGAGAGAGAGAGAGAGAGAGAGGGAGAGAGAAAGAGAGGGAGGGAAGGAGAGAGATGGACAGAGGGGGAGAGAGAGAGAGAGAGAGAGAGAGAGGGTCAGCAAATGCAAAAAGTTACCCAAAAGTAAAATTGCTTAAAGTAAATCTGAAAATGATTCTTCCATTCTTTCAAATCTATTGCACTCTCACGTCATTTCCGTCTATTGCTTTCCTTCTATTTCTTCAAGCCCATTTAATGGGTGGACTTCATTCCCCCCCTCTTAGCTACATAGTCAGGCGGGTGATGAATCACAGGAACACTGGATCAGTATCTCCATACCAGGTTTGTCGCAGTCTTTGGGCGGTGTACCAGGTGGAGTCCTGGACCTGGCTCTCTCCTGCCCAGCATTGTCCACACACCAGCAATGGCCGGTAGAACCCTGGCACTAAAATAAAAACGACATGATACCACCATGATTAGCATGAAATACACGTGATGGTGTATGAGATTTCCATGGATATGAAGATGCTTGTGTTAGAATACAATTGCATGTAAAAGATTTGGATGTATGGCATAAGCTATCAGCACGCACAGTAACAGACTTCTTGAGTAAGGTTGAATTTGTTATCAAACATTCAAATTTAGGTAAGGGGTGATAATGAAAACGTTGAATGCTAGTGAAAAAGTTGTCAATGAAATGTCAATGAATCCGGACCTGTAGTGGTACGTATTGGCCATTAGCGTCACACTGGGGTACAAAAGCACCCAGGATGGGATATCCCTCGGGACTGGTGGTCTGCACGCTGTCTCTGTGGTGCTGGCAGTGGGTTTTAGGAGGCTCGGGTTCCACTGGGCACGAAAGAGAACATCAAACATGGGGGGAAAAATAACAGTTATGGCTGTGTTTCTTGTCCATCATTATTTGTCAAATATTGAGCAGAAATTCTTAATATTAGCCATTCTTAACTTTGAGTCAGGCAAAGGTGATGTCTCAATGAATGATTAACGCCAGCTAACATTTTAAAATGATGTTTTCAATTTAGTCTCAAATGTTGTTTTTTATTCGGAAATATATGTGAACCATCAATTTTAGCAATTTTAGCAATTCCAGACTTATAGCAATGCAGTCATGTTGAACGCCCACACCAGGAGCGTGTCATCTGCATATATGAGCATCTCTAGTCGGGATGTTAAACACAATGTGCCCTACTGGGTTTACCCGTCGGACTTCTCACCTGGTTTGTCACAGTCGATGGTCTGTGTACCAGCAGGAGTCCTGGTTCCCACTCTCTCCTGCCCCCTATTGTCCACACACCAGCAATGACCAGTGGAGCCGTGGCACTGAGATAAGGAGGATGATAACAAACAAACAATCATCTAAACAATACGGTCGACGACTAGTGAATAAATGAACAAAGAAAGTCGGAGGCAAAACGAAACATCCTTAAACACATTCACCAGTGAGTGGATGGTGGGTTACCTGGAGTGGTTTGTATTGTCCGTATGCGTCACACTCTGGAACAAAAGCTCCAAGGATGGGATAGCCCTCTGGGCTGGTGGTCTGGACCCCGTCTCTGTGGTGTTCACAGTGGGTCTTGGGACGCTCCGGCTCATCTGGTAGATAAATACACAAACAATCAAACCGTTACAAATCAATTTTGAATATTAACTTCAACTCCTAAGTCAAGAAATGAGACAAGATCATGTTTTAGTGGTTTTTTTTCAAAAGTCACATAGCGGTTCTAGAAAAAAAGTATTTATGTTCAGTTTTTAAGCAGTGTTAGTCTTACTATTGTCGCTGCCGCTGCCTATCGAATGTACCAGCCTGCTTACCTGGTTTGTTGCAGTCCACAGCGGGTGTACCAGGTGGACTCCTGGTTCCCACTCTCTCCTGTCCATTGTTGTCCACACACCAGCAATATCCAGTTGAGCCATGACACTGGAAAACATACACATATGTTGAATGTTTCGGAAAAAACACTGAAATGGCACTTGAATTGTTCTTAGGATTGTGTAGCGTTTTATCCTAGCTATCTTTGTTGTATACAGGGAATGGGTTAACCTAGTGATTGTTAGTGCTTGGGCACTTTGTTCTATGAAAATCCTAACTGTACCGACAGCGATATATTGTTTCTTCTTCTGTACTTGTAAGTTGCTTTGGATAAAAGCATCTGCTAGATGCCCTAAATGTAATGTCAAATGTAGATGCATAGAACTGAATGCATAGAACTGAACACCATCTCAACGTCACTCACATCAGATGAAGAATGAAGGGATTAGTTGAAAACAAAGTCTGACGGGGGTCAAACAAAACATTCAAGGACCTGTCGTCACCTGTAGTGGTCTGTACTGTCCGTGTTCGACACACTCTGGCACAAAAGCTCCGGCGATAGGATAGCCCTCTGGGCTTCTGGTCACAACGCTGTCTCTGTGGCGTTCACAGTGGGTCTTGGGTCGCTCCGGCTCATCTGGTTCAAAGAACAGAGCAGGAACGTTACCGAGCGGTTACAAGTTCACTATGAACGTACGGATGGCGCATTTGTTGCACATGTGCGGTGGAGCATTTGTAAGAACTCCCCATTTGCCCCCAAGAACCCTGGACCTCGAACCCATAATGTTCCTCATATTGCACATTTCAATCCACTTTTTTAACTTTATTTTATATACACAGTTTTGATTTGCCTCACCTTTCAGAATTTTTTTTGCACTACTTAGAATTTTTTTTATGTTACATGTCACATATTTTGGAATTGACAATAAAAAAGACAAAAAATTGACTTTGAACCCTGTGGCTGCATGGACAAAAAGACGATAACCGATATTAGGCGCGTGGGCCTGCGTTGTACCTGGTCTGCTGCAGTCTGTGCTGGGTGCATCGGCTGACGTCCGGGTTCCCGCCCGCTCCTGCCCGCTGTTGTCCACACACCAGCAATGGCCGGTGGAACCGTGGCACTGCGATGAATGACAACAAACGACAATCAACATGTGTGTTCCCGTTTAAAAAAAACAGAAGTCTAATTTCAACACACAACACCTGACCTGATGTCACGCTACTGTACCTGGAGTGGTTTGTACTGTCCATGTTCGTCACACTCTGGAACAAAAGCTCCGAGGATGGGATAGCCCTCTGGGCTGGTGGTCTGGACCCCGTCTCGGTGGTGTTCACAGTGGGTCTTGGGACGCTCAGGCTCATCTGGTGAGAGAGCAGCGTTAAGTTAAGATGTTGTATTTTTGAACATGTGTACTTTTGTGTCCCATTGATCAGGGAGTTGATGGAGGAAGGAGGGAATGATCAGGGGCGAATCCTGATCTAAAAGGCGTTGGTCGGTTATGTTGTTCCTCAGCCAGGAAGCCATCCGCCGTCGTCGAATCTCAAAGACGAGAGGGGTGGGACATTTACGAGAGTAACGAAGGATGTCCAAACTAATTGTGCACTGTGTCTATCGCCCTCCCGAAAGGAGAGGCCCATCCAAATCTTCAACGACCGCAGAGTTAGTGATATCACCATTCCAGATTCTCAAACAGCCTTCCAGCATGAACCACTAAGGTGGTGTGAAACAACCCTGTTTTCGACTCGGATGCACTCTCCCGGGTACTCTCCCTTACCTGGCTTATCGCAGTCTGTGGGCGGGGTACCGGGTAGGCTCCTGGTCCCCTCGCGCTCGTGTCCCCAGATGTCCACACACCAGCAGTGGCCCGTGGAGCCGTGACACTGCAGATGGACGCATTCAATTCAATTCAATTGTATTTGTATAGCCCTCGATCACCATTACCGTCTCGAAGAGCTTAACAGGCCAAATACTAATGACACATCCATGGTTCTCATTTGAATCACAAGCTCTTAAATCAAACCTGCAGCACTTTTTAGACAATGAAAGTCCACAAGGGAGAAGGTAGGCCTGGGCAATATGGCTGAAAGACATATCACAATATAACTTGATCATATTGATCGATATCGATCACTATTGATCATTTTATTGACATAAAAGACTAGGAATTACCATGCTGGATTTAACCACTTCTGTTTAACACTTAATATGATCATCCACTGTTCTTCATTGATAAATACTCCAATGTCGATACGACAATGAAAAACACTCAAAGATTGTAAATAAGTACGGAAGCGTGTTTGTGTAACAAACCCAGCTGCTAGATTCGGTGGTCCAGTCTCATATAGATATATATTGAACATGTTTTGTATTGATATTGATCAAAAGTCTATCGCGATACGATCATTTATTGTTTTATTGCCCAGGCCTAGGAGAAGGATAACAACACGACTGCTTCCTGACCTGTAGTGGCGCGTACTCCCCGCGGGCGTCACACTGAGGGGCAGACGCCCCCGGGACGGGGCGTCCGTCCGGGCCGGTGGTCTGGATGCTCTCCCTGTGCTGCTCACAGCGGGTCTTGGGACGCTCCGGCTCGTCTAGGGTCGGAAAGAAGTTTCCGAGATATTCGGTCATAGAATACACACACACACCCCCCCCCCCCGGGACACATTGTGGACGTGAGCTCGGATGGAGATTCCACAAGGAGTACGGTGTGAGGAAGTATCACGTTCAGGGCTGAACGATTTGAGGAAATAATAGAATTGGGATTATTTCGACTGATATTGCGATTTGGTATGCGATTTTTCTTTTTAAAGTTTGTTATGTTCTGTATTATTCACTAAACACAAGCATTAAATCATTCTATGGTATGAACAAAACAACATTGGAACCAGTCAACATATAAACTGCTCTTTCCTTTAGGCCAGGCCTTTGAATTGTAAAAGAAAAAGAAATACAAATCTTACTGATCTCTAGTCAGTAACAGTAACAAATCCCCCCCAAAAAAATTTTATTTTTGTAATCGCCTTTTTTTGTAACGGCCTTGGAGACTTGAAAATCACGCTCTATTACATTGCAATGTCGGTTTGACTTTGATGAATCGTTCAGCCCTGATCATGTCGTGCGATGCCCCTACCGGGTTTGCTGCAGTCGACGGGAGACTCCTGAGGGGCCGTCCTTGTGTTGGCTCGTTCCTGTCCCTCACCGTCCACGCACCAGCAGTATCCGGTGGACCCGTGGCACTAGTGGTTGTAGGGAACAATCAGGACGTTGACGAAAAAAATCGGCATTTCGGTACATCCCTAATGGTATTTTCCTATGGTGAACCATCGTTTGGAACGACAAAAGAAGGAAGAAAATCGTTTTTCACCTGTTGGGTTTTGTACTGTCCGACCTCGTCGCATTCCGGAACGTAAACCCCCAGGATGGGGTACCCCTCTGGGCTGGTGGTCTGGACTCCGTCTCTGTGGTGCTGGCAGCGGGTCTTTGGACGCTCGGGCTCTTCTGGAGGAGATAAACACGAGCGTGAATGTGTGCGTATAAAAGCGTTGACAGCCGGGGCCGCTGATTAACACAGAACGTTTACGATCTCGTGCGCTAGTTCATAACACGTCCGTTTTTTACGATCGCACCCCGTGAAAGTTTACGATCGCGTATAACGTAGGGGGCCCCGTCGGTTGTAAAGATCACAAGGCGATGCTTTCTGGTGGGAACAACAAGGGACTTGGGGGCGGGGGGGGGGGGGGGGGGGTGGGGGGTGGATGGGGGGGGGGGGTTGGAGTCTGACCTGGTTTGTCGCAGTCTGTGGGAGGTGTGCCGGGTGGCGTTCTGGTGTCCGCTCTCTCCTGCCCCCTACTGTCCACGCACCAGCACTGACCGGTGGAGCCATGGCACTGCAACGAGTTAAGTACTTGATTCAATCAAACATGATAAAATGATTTAAAAAAATAATAAAAACTGTGGGCAAAGTACATCAAATCGATCGTTTGAAGGGCCCCTGTGTTACTGCCGAGCGTGACGGGAATTGGGCAATGACGAGCCATTTCAAAATCGAGGCGACAAAGCCCGGCTCGTAGGGAGCAGTCGCGGCTGAGGGCGCCGTGCTCAGGGTGACACCACCATACCCAGCTAGGAGGAGGAGCCGGGGATCGAACTAGCAACCTTGAGCGGCTACCGGCCACTCACAGCCGCTCTACCTCCTGAGCTACTGCCGCCCCCCCCGCCTGGTGGTCCGACAGAGGGGGGGGGGGGCCTGGGTGTGTTCCAGTTCCAGGGCCTACCTGCAGGGGTCTGTACTGCCCGTCGGCGTCACACTGAGGGACATAGGCGGTCAGGACGGGCCGGGGCCCTCGGGGCTCCACCGCGCCCCGCACGCCGTCCCGGTGCTGCTCACAGCGGCTCTGGGCGCGGTCGGGACGTCCTGTGAAAGCGGGGGGGGGGGGGGGGGGAAGACACACACACACACACACACACAAAGTGGTTACGCAAGGCAAGGCAACTTTAGTTATACTGCACTTTTCACGCACGAGGCAGACTTAAAGGTGCTTCACGTTGAAACATGAGTCATAGAATAAAAATGAAATGTTAAAAGAAAATAGAGAAGTAAAAGAAAACAAAGAAGGTGCAATGTGTTTATTTAGCAGAGAGCTAAAGCAAACATACAATAAAATCAAGTAATAAAATTAAATAGTTGCGTCGTGGGTGTACTCTGTAAATGAATCGCTTTACTCGCATTACTGACTTTGACCAAAGGGGGCGCTGACACTACGATTGAGAACCACTGATCCCAAAGAAAAACACAACCGCAACAACATGACCGCTGTGCGTCCGCTGTGCACACTGGACATCCCCGTACCATGTGGGGAACACTGGAAGCCGTCGCCACGGAAACCGGGATGGCACTGACAGCGGAAAGAGCCGGGCCCATTGGAGCAGCCGGCGTCGGCGTGACAGGGCGACGACTGGCACTCGTCCACGTCTAAGAACAACACACCACACGGACAGACAAAAGACATCTTTACATGTTTCACCTTGGGCTTACTATGAGGACGATGACACAGTGGAATGCTGCGTTCACTGGCGACCCGGACTACAGAGAAGGGTCTTTTTTCCATGAGATTTCCATGAGAAATGTGGCGTTCAAATGCCGTCCGGCAATTCAAGATTCAAGATTCGAGATGTTTTATTTGTCACGTGCGCCACAATTACAGACGTGAGTCGCTCGCAATGACATCCTTAAGTCTCAGTTCTCCTTCAACAGTGCAAAAATAGAAAAGTAAGTATGAAAGACACACAAGTAAGAGAGCTAAGCCTAAATAAATAAATAAATAAACTACAGTACTGGACATGAGTAGTTAGAATAAAATAAAAATATAATAATAACTGTGATATATAATAATAACTAAGGTATAAGTATATGCAGCATAGAGTGAAATGTAAACAGATATTTTTATCCAGGTGTCGACTGTTATAAAGTGGCACAACGGTGAGCTAGGTAGCTCAGGAGTGCAGCAGTCTCAACAAACTACTTTGTTGATCCAGTCATCGCTTTGGCTAAACTGACTCACTCCTGACTGCAAGAAGTGGTCGCGAGATGTTTGTCGCTTTTTTCACAGCTCACACATCACACACGCACATCAACACACACACACACACACACACACAAACACACTCACACACACACACACACGCACACACACACACGCACACACACACACAGACAAACAAACGGTTATATCACATCTTGGGTATGATGTACCTTTTCCTCTTGTCTGAAGGAGTGGCAGAAGACAAGGTGAACAGAATTGGAATGGCTGGAAGGCATTTGAATGCCGTGTTTGTCATGGAAATCCGGTGGGGAAAATATATGTTGCAATACACCTTGCCTTCTGCGACGTCTTCAAACAAGCGGAAAAAGGTAGGACATACCAAAGTCATGACATAACCGGATAGGAACCAATGAATGGGATCCGCCCAGTAAATGCCCAGTATAAACTACGGTGTCTTAATAATGTAATAACTAATAAACCATGTCATATAAACATCTATCACCGAATGAGCTACACCCAGCATATGTCTTATCCGTCTCCTTCTCTCTTCCTCCCTCTCTCTCTCTCTTTCTCTATCTCTCTCGCTCTCTATCACTTCCTCTGAGTCTCCCTCTCTCTCTCTGTCTCTCTCTCTCTCTCTCTCTCTCTCTCTCTCTCTCTCTCTCTCTCTCTCTCTGTATTTCTCCATCTCCTCACACATCTGTCATCATGGCCTCATCCTCCTACTTTATCTTCCTCTTTCCCTTGGCTCCTGTCCTCCCCCTCTCGTCTCCCTCCCCTCCCCCACGGCACACAGCTGTGCAGCACCAGTGTTGTGGGAGAAATGATCTGTTGGTGTTCTAGGGCAAAGGGTGAGGGCACACAGGAAAGTGTAGTTCTGCTTCCAGGAATGAAACTAACAACCACAACTCTGGAGGAAGCGCATGGAAGGAATATTTGAAGGGTTTGTTATTTAAAGGGAACCCCCACTCAAAATCATGATGGCACTAATTGAACTGACATATCACCAAAAATATATATATTGTGACTTTTAAAGTATACACTTAATAGAATACACTTTGATTACATTTAGGATTAGTGCAAAGATAAGGGATAGCACCCCCCTTCAAAAGTGTTTAACAATAGTGTAAGTGCACACATACGTTGCATTAGGGGGGAGGGGGAAAATGTTATAATAGCAACAAATGTACTTTAATATCGAGTAAGTCAAAGTCAATGATAAAGCTGCTGTAGGTAAGATTCCAGAGTTGTAAAGAGAGTGAGAGCAGGAGAGAGGATAAGAAAGTAGGATTTTGAAACTGAACGAGTTCTCTCCCTCTCTCTCTCCCTCCCTTTCATTCTCCACCATTGAGAAGTTTTGCGATTCACACAGCTGTGATTGACAGGCAAAGATGGATTCGCCCCCTACCAATCAGGGAAGAGACGCTCTGATTGGTCCAAAATAACTTAAATTGAAATGGTCTCATCGAGAGGCAGGCGCAGTCAACTGGAAATGGAGATATGTTCACAGTGCATTTCACTCACCAATAGCTGACAGTGGCCTAGGTCATTTCTAACAAATCACACTAAAATAATAGTTCTCAAATCTCACCTACAGCACCTTTAACACCCATAACCTCTGGATAAAAAGTAGCACATGCTTTGTGTCTATTTCCCGCTAGTTATTCTTTCTACATTCGACACTTAAACATCACCGCCAAACCTTCTCATGGAACACAACACAAACACAAACACGCCTCAACACGAATGGCCGCCGCACTTGTCCACCACGTACCGACGCAGGAGCGGCCGTCGTAGCTGAACTCGTAGCCGAAGTGACACTGGCACCGATGGGACCCTGGCAGGTTTACGCAGTCAGCG
>NW_028180342.1:5000-15464 GCF_964030765.1 Micromesistius poutassou | reverse complement strand
TGTGCGTGTGTGTGTCTTTGTATGGTGTGTGTGTGTGTGTGTGTGTGTGTGTGTGTGTCTTTGTATGGTGTGTGGGTCTGTGTGTGTGTGTGTGTGTGTGTGTGTGTGTGTGTGTCTTTGTATGGTGTGTGCGTGTGCGTGTGTGTGTGTGTTGTGTGTGTCCTCTTGGTCTCTTCTGTAAAGTTTCACACCGCCTACGCTCCCCCTCCCACACACATATCTGCCCTGAACGCCCACACACACACGCACACACCACGCCCACGCACACACGCACGCGCACGCACAGCGGCGCACACACACACACACTCACTGCCACACACACACGCACGCACCACGCCCACGCACACACACGCACGCGCATCTGCCGCCAAACCCTCACATCCTCCCACTGTGGACGGGGCTGCCAACACACACACACACACACACACTAAGGTGTGTTCACTCATGCGCAGTAATTGGTGGGACACACACCTTCAGAGAGGGGAGAGGAGCAGGAGGGGAGGGGAGAGGAGGAGCAAGAAGGGAAGAGGAGAAGGGAAGAGGAGGAGCAAGGAGGGAAGAGGAGAGGAGAGGAGGAGAGGCGATGGGAGGCGAGGAGGAGCAAGGAAGGAAGAGGAGGAGAGAATAGAGGAGAAGAGAAGAGGAGAGGAGGAGAAGAGGAGGAGAAGAGAAGAGGAGAGGAGGAGAGAGGTCGGGAGAGGAGAGGAGAGAGAGAGGAGAGGAGGAGAGAGGAGAGTAGGTCTGTCCGTCCCTTCCCTCTGGTCCTAACAGCTCCTCCTCTGTGACACCAGCCTGAGCTGACACAAATATACGGCTCACGTTTACATTGAATATACATCGACCCAGCCGGCTCTGGGTATGATCACATACTTATATTATTACATTATTATATATTTTTATTTATTTATATATCATATTTAATATGTTTATATTTAATATATTTATATATATATATATATTTATATCATATTTTATATTTTAGGGAGAGAGGGGAGGGAGGGAGGGGAGAGAGTGGAGAGGGAGAGAGGGAGGGAGAGAGGGGAGAGAGGTGAGGGAGAGAGAGAGGAAGAGAGGGAGGGAGAGGAGGGAGGGAGGGGAGAGAGGGGAGAGAGAGGAGGGAGGGAGAGGGAGAGAGGGGAGAGAGGGAGGGAAAGAGGGTGGGAGAGGGGACAGGGTGGGGAGGTAGAGAGGAGAGGCCAGGAGGGAGGGGGTTACAGGCGTGGGCGTGTCATTGAAATGTGCTCCTGGAGGGGGAGGGAGGGAGGGAGAGAGAGAGAGAGAGAGAGAGAGAGAGAGAGAGAGAGAGAGAGAGAGAGAGAGAGAGAGAGAGAGAGAGAGAGAGAGAGAGAGAGCCCTTACTATCTACTAGTATTATCTAGCAGTAGTAACATAAGTACTAATAGCACAATCTTGTAGTAGTAATATAGTACTAATAGTACAAATAGTACTATCTAAGAGTAGTTATATAAGTAGTAATAGTATAATAATACTAGAGTCTCTAGTATCTAGAGACTGTGGAGGTTAGACTAGACCAGGTGGGTCAGACCACACACACAGACACACAATACACACACAATACAAACACACACTACACACACATGTTATATATATGATATGTTTATACAGTATATATGACATGTTATATATATGTTATATATATATGATATGTTATACAGTATATATGACATGTTTTATGTATGACATGTTGTATACATGACAAGTAGTATATATGACATGTTATATATATGATATGTTTTTTCTGTACGTTAGATGTAACAGTCGACAGCAAGGTGTGACCTGCCAGCATGTTCTCACTGAGGTCCTCAGTGACCTGGTGAGAGGGGGGAGACTACACCCACACTCCAACATTCATCTAGAGACCACTCCTCTCTCTCTCCCTTCTCACCTCCCTCTCTCTCTCCTTCTCATCTCTCTCTCCTTCTTACCTCCCTCTGTCTCTCTCTCTCTCCTTCTCACCTCCCTCTCTGTCTCTCTCTTCTCCTTCTCATCTCTCTCCCTCCCTCCTTCTCATCTCTCTCTCTCTATCTCTCCTTCTCATCTCTCTCTCTCCCTCCTTCTCATCTCTCTCTCTTTTCTCTCTCCTTCTCACCTCCCTCTGTCTCTCTCTCTCCTTCTCACCTCCCCCCTCTCTCCACCTCTCTCTCTATTTCTCTCTCCTCTCCTCTCTCTCTCTCTCTCTCTCTCTCTCTCTCTCTCTCTCTCTCTCTCTCTCTCTCTCTCTCTCTCCTCACCCCTCTCTCTCGTGAAAGATTGGGGGAGAAAGATTGGTGGAGGAGTGGTGAGGTGTTTTTTTGGGGGGGTGGATCACTTCCGGACGCGTCACCTGCCTAGGGGTGAAACCGGAAGAGCTCGAGTTATTGTTACTTTAGTTCACGTCTTCGTCGAGAGGAAACTCTCCGTGGATCTCAGCTCATTAAAACTTGTTTTTATTCCTCTCCCCCTCCCCCCTCCCCCCTCCCCCCCTGCGCGGGCGTCGAGGCTCCTCGCGCTCCCAGCCGAGCAGGGCGCGAGGAGCAGAAAGCCTCCCACGCCCTGTCCGCCCACGCGCGGATTTGCGTCACGCGGGAGCGTGGGCGTGAAGCGCTGTAGCAACCGCGGAATATCCCGGTGACACACACACACTCACACACACACACACACACACACACACACACACACACACACACACACACACACACACACACACACACACACACACACACACACACACATGCACCCGCACGTACACGCAGGCGTGCACACGGAGCGCACACACACGCGCTCGACTGCAGTCGAGTCGGCGACTCGTTCATTAAAGTTTCTAGCAGCACGCGAGGCGCGAGCACAAGGCGCTCCGGACGGTTCATCTGAGCGCGAGCGGCTGGAGGTACGGTGGGCTCCCGGTGTGACGGCGTACGGTGGTACGGTCGGTGAACCGGTGGTCGTTCCCGTGGTGCGGTGGTCCGGTGATAGGTCCGGTGTCCGGTGGTACGGTCGGTGGGTACCCGTGGTCCGGTGGCCCGGTGGTACGGTGGTCGGTCCGCTGGTCCGTTGGTCCGTTGGTCGGTCGGTGAGCCGCTGGTCCGGTGGTCGGTGAGCCGCTGGTCCGGTGGTCGGTGAACCGGTGGTCCGGTGGTCGGTGAGCCGCTGGTCCGGTGGTCGGTGAACCGGTGGTCCGGTGGTCGGTGAACCGGTGGTCCGGTTGTCGGTGAGCCGGTGACGTTCGGACAGGTAGCAGCTGTTCCTACAGGTAATAATAACCTATAACCTCTATATATATACATTAATATATATTATTTATACACATTTATATACATATTTATATACATTTATATATATATGTATATATAAATATATGTATGCATACACACACATTATATATAACCTGATCATACACATTCTAACGTTCTAAGAGAGGAGCGCTGTATTGTAGTGTTGTAGTATTTTAGTATTGTAGTACTGTAGTGTTGTAGTATTTTAGTGTTGTAGTATTGTAGTATTTTAGTGTTGTAGTACTGTAGTATTGTAGTACTGTAGTGTTGTAGTATTTTAGTATTTAATGTTGTAGTACTGTAGTATTTTAGTACTGTGTTATTCTAGTGTTGTATTATTGTAATAATATAGTGTTGTAGGGTCATTAAGGAGCAGGTAGGGGTTAGACGGTACAGAGACAGATCATTAAGGAGCAGGTAGGGGTTAGACAGTACAGAGACAGGTCATTAAGGAGCAGGTAGGGGTTAGACAGTACAGAGACGGGTTATTAAGGAGCAGGTAGGGGTTAGACAGTACAGAGACAGGTCATTAAGGAGCAGGTCGGGGTTAGACAGTACAGAGACAGGTCCTTAAGGAGCAGCTAGGGGTTAGACAGTACAAAGAGAGGTCACTCAGGAGCAGATAGGGGTTAGACAGTAGAAACAGGTCATTAAGGAGCAGGTAGGGGTTAGACAGTAGAAACAGGTCATTAAGGAGCAGCTAGGGGTTAGACAGTACAGAGACAGGTCATTAAGGAGCAGCTAGGGGTTAGACAGTACAGAGACAGGTCATTAAGGAGCAGCTAGGGGTTAGACAGTACAGAGACAGGTCATTAAGGAGCAGCTAGGGGTTAGACAGTACAGAGACAGGTCATTAAGGAGCAGCTAGGGGTTAGACAGTACAGAGACAGGTCATTAAGGAGCAGCTAGGGGTTAGACAGTACAGAGACGGGTTATAAAGGACCAGATAGAACCTTTGACCTCTACACCCTGGCACTGCTCATGGTATACTGGTCCAATGTAACATGCGTTTGTGTGAGTGTGCGTGCGTGCGTGTGTGTGTGTGCGTGGGTGTGTGCGTGTGCGTGTTTGTGAGCATGCATGTCTGTGCGTGTTTGTGTGTGGTCGTTTGAGACAGGCCAGAGCAGGGCGTGCGAGGCAGGGGAGAGCAGGGAGAGCGAGGCTAGCCCACCTCCCACTCATGTAGCAGAGGAGGACAGAGGCATGTCAGCCACTCCTCTCTCTCTCTGTCTCTGTCTCTCTCTCTCTCTCTCTCTCTCTCTCTCTGTCTCTCTCGTTGTCTCTCTCTTTGTCTCTCTGTCTCTCTCACTCCTGTGTATAGGGTTTGTACACCAGAGTGCATCATGGGATGTTGAGTGGGCGGGGCATGAGAGGGTGGAGAGAGAGGAGAGAGGGAGAGATGAGAGAGATTGAGAGGGGGGAGCGAGAGGGGAGAGTGGGGAGCGAGGTCTCATGCTCTTTCTCTCTCCCTCTCCTCTCTCTGTCTCTCTCCCCTATCCCCATCTCTCTTTGGAGAGAGGAGAGGAGCGAGATTCAGGGAGGAGAAAGAGGTCTCATGCTCTCCTGTGCCTTCTCTCTCTCTCTCTCTCTCTCTCTCTCTCTCTCTCTCTCTCTCTCTCTCTCTCTCTCTCATGCTCTCTCTCATGCTCATGCTCTCTCTCTCTCACTCTCTCTCTCTCCCTCTCTCTCTCTCTCTCTCATGCCCTCATGCTCTCTCTCTCTCTCTCTCTCTCTCATGCTCTCTCTCTCTCTCTCATGCCCTCTCTCATGCCCTCTCTCATGCTCTCTCTCTCTCTCTCTCTCTCTCCCCCCCCCAGCATGGCAGCGGTGCTGCCGCGGACCCTGGGCGAGCTGCAGCTCTACCGGATCCTGCAGCGCTCCAACCTGCTGCTGTACTACGACGCCTTCATCCAGCAGGGCGGCGACGACGTGCAGCAGCTGTGCGAGGCCGGCGAGGAGGAGTTCCTGGAGATCATGGCGCTGGTGGGCATGGCCAGCAAGCCGCTGCACGTGCGGCGGCTGCAGAAGGCGCTGCGGGACTGGGTGACCAACCCGGCGCTATTCAACCAGCCACTCGCCTCACTGCCTGTCTGCAGCATCCCCGTCTACAAGCTGCCCGAGGGCTCGCCGGGGAGTGGCGCCGGCGCCGGCGCCGCCACGGCGGGGGGCGGCAAGACGCCCAAGGGCCCAGCCGGCGCCGGCGCCGCCTCCGACCCGGGGCGCCCGGAGGCGGGGCGGGACAAGGCGGGGAGCGGGTCCCCGCCGCCGCCGGCGGGGGCCGGCGAGGCGCGCTTCTGGTCGGGCCACAGCAACGACAGCGAGCAGAGCCTGTCGCCGTCGGAGCTGGGCTCGCCCTCCTCGCCGCGGGACGGCCTGGAGGCGCTGGACCCGGCCGCCGTGCAGTCGGTGCTGGAGTGCGTGGAGCGCATGGCGCCGGGGCTGCCGCGCAGCGAGCCGGCCGAGGTGCGGGAGCAGCTGAAGAGCAACAAGAAGCTGGCCAAGATGGTGGGCCACATCCTGGACATGGGCGAGGAGGAGCCGCGCCGCGAGGACGAGATCCGCAAGTACAGCGCCATCTACGGCCGCTTCGACTCCAAGAGGAGGGACGGCAAGCAGCTCACCCTGCACGAGGTACGCCTCACTCTCACCCGCCACCTCACTCTCTCACTAAACGACCTCACTAGCTCACCCGTTACGGCCAGCAGCCCACCCTGCACGAGGTACGCCTCACTCTCACACTAACTACCTCACTGACCCGCTGTCTCACTCTCATTCCAACCACCTCACTAACTCAGTGACTCACGCACCGTCTCACTCACATGCTAACTACCTCGCTACCTCACACAACACACACCCTCCGTGCCTCACCCCCTTACCCCTCACCCCTCCGTGCCTCACCCCTCCGTGCCTCACCCCTCCCCGTCCTGCTGCAGCTGACGGTGAATGAGGCCGCCGCCCAGCTGTGCATGCGGGACGCCGCCCTGCTCACGCGTCGAGACGAGCTCTTCGGATTGGCTCGGCAGATCTCCAGGGAGGTCACCTACAAGTACACCTACCGCACCAGCAAGTAAGACCTAACTACCAGTCACTAACTAACTACCACTCATTAACTAACTAGATACACCTACCGCACCAGCAAGTAAGACCTAACTACCTGTCACTAACTGACTACCACTCATTAACTAACTAGACACCTTCCGCACCAGCAAGTAAGACCTAACTACCAGTCACTAACTAACTACCACTCATTAACTAACTAGATACACCTTCCGCACCAGCAAGTAAGACCTAACTACCAGTCACTAACTAACTACCACTCATAAACTAACTAGACACCTTCTGCACCAGCAAGTAAGACATAACTACCGCTCACTAACTAACTAACTACCACTCACTAAATAACTAACTATCACTCACTAACTAACTAACTACCACTCACTAAATAACTAAATACCACTCAATAACTATGTGTGTATCCCTGACCTGCTGGTTGTCTTGTGGTTCAGGTCGCGCTGTGGAGACAGAGAGGAGCCGTCCCCCAAACGGATCAAAACAGAGGTGAGATCATTCACCCTCACAACCTCACTCCCTCACTCTCTCGCTCCCTCACTCTCTCACAACCCCACTCCATCACTACCTCACTCTCTCACAACCTCACTCTCTCAGTCCCTCGCTCTCTCACAACCCTCACTCCCTCCATCTCTCACTCCCTCACTACCTCTAGATCCCACTACCTCATTATATCATGACCTCACTCTCTCACTCACTACCTCACTCTCTCTCTTCCCAACTCACTACAGTATAATCTCACTCACTACCTCACTCTCTCACTTCCAGACTCTGTCTCACTCTCTACCTTACTCTCGCACCCTTCCCCTCTCATTCATGACTTCACTCAAGATGGTTCTAAAAGTGTGTGTTTCATGTGTTTAAGTGGTTATTAAAGTGTGTTTAAGTGTTTCTCTGGTAGTTCAGTGTGGTCTCTAAGGTGTGTTAAGGGGTTCTCTGGTAGTTCAGTGTGGTCTCTAAGGTGTGTTAAGGGGTTATGTGGTAGTTCTGTGTGGTCCTTAGGGGTGTTTAAGGGGTTCTCTGGTAGTTCAGTGTGGTCTCTAAGGTGTGTTAAGGGGTTCTCTGGTAGTTCAGTGTGGTCTCTAAGGTGTGTTAAGGGGTTCTCTGGTAGTTCAGTGTGGTCTCTAAGGTGTGTTAAGGGGTTCTCTGGTAGTTCAGTGTGGTCTCTAAGGTGTGTTAAGGGGCTCTGTGGTAGTTCTGTGTGTATTGAAGGCCGGAGCCCCAGGCTGGGAGTTGGGACCCAGCCCCAGTGAGAGTGCTTCCCCGGGGTCGGCCAAACCCTCTCAGCCCAGGACACTTGAAAACTTAAGTGGGATTCCAGCTACAGAGAAGCCCCTGTTAGCCTGTTAGCCGTAGCCTGGTGGGCTACTGCTGCCTGATAGCCTTTGCTTGGAGGGCTAATGTAGCCGTAGCCTGGTGTGCCACTGCAGCCTGATAGCCTTAGCCTGGAGAGCTACTATAGCCTGTCAGCCTTAGCCTGGTGAGCTACTGTAGCTGGTTAGCCTTAGCCTGGAGGGTTAATGTAGCCTTAGCCTGGTAGGCTAATGTAGCCTTGTAGCCTGATAGCCATCCATGTGTGTGTCTGGCAGGAGAACCTGTTTGACCTGCAGGAGGCGCTGCAGGCCATCCACATGAGGCAGGAGATGCTGCGCGAACAGCTGGCCTCCGCCAAGTCCAAAGGGGAGGAGACTGTGGGACGGAACTTGCAGGTGATTGGTCATTTTCTCTAACTGTTCACAAGTGTGCCACACCCATTCCACTTTAAACTGTCCTAACATGTGTCCGTGTCTATATTAACATGTGTCCGTGTCTATATTAATATGTATCAATGTCTATATTAACATGTGTCCGTGTCTATATTAATATGTATCAATGTCTATGTAAACATGTGTCTGTGTCTGTGTTAACATGTGTCCGTGTCTATATTAATATGTATCAATGTCTATATTAACATGTGTCTGTGTCTATATTAATATGTATCAATGTCTATATTAATGTGTATCAATGTCTATGTTAACATGTGTCTGTGTCTGTGTTAACATGTGTCCGTGTCTATATTAATAGGTATCAATGTCTATATTAACATGTGTCTGTGTCTATATTAATAGGTATCAATGTCTATATTAACATGTGTCTGTGTATCAGGTCCAGCTGGAGCGGCTGCTGGCCCGTCAGATGGAGATCCTGCAGGACGCGGCGGTGCAGGAGCGACTGCAGGCTCTGGATTGGAGGATTCCTCCCTCCGCCCTCAAGTACCTCAGCGACGCCCACGTTACCAACGGCAACGCCGCCGCCGACAACGGCCGCGAGAGCTTAGGTACCGCCGTGACCTTTAACCCCTCTCACCTCCCCGTCCATCCAGCAGCTCCCTCTCTCGCCCGACACTCTCTCTGTGTCTCTCCTCTCGCCCACCCCTCTCTCTCTCTCTCTCTATCTCCTGCCCACAGCTGTCACTCTCTCTCGCCCACCATTCTCCCTCTCTCTTTTTTTCTCTTGCCCACCCCTGTCTTCTCTTTCTCTCCCTCTCGCCCACCTCTCTCTCTCTTTCTCTGTCTCCCCCTACCTCTCTCTCAACCTTATAGTCTCTCTCTCTCACCCACCCACACCTCTTTCTCTTTCTCTCTCTCTCTCTCTCTCTCTCTCTCTCTCTCTCTCTCTCTCTCTCCCTAACCCACCCTCTCTTTCTCTCACTCGCCCACTCCTGACAGCTCATTATATCTCTGTTCCCAGAATGCACCTGTAATTATCCCGCCCACACTTGTTTACCTCCAGCCAGTCCTCTGGGGCGAGGTCTCTCTCTCTACCTGTCTCTCTCTCTGCCTGTCTGTCCCTAACTCTACACGTCTCTCTATCTACCACTCTCTCTCTGCCTGTCTCTCTCTCTGCCTCATTCTCTCTGCCTGTCTCTCTCTCTGTCTGTCTCTCTCTCTACCTGTCGTTCCTAGAGAGTTTCTCTAGGACCACGATGGAGGGTTGAGTTTCAGTGTTGGGGGGTTGAGTTTCCTCAGGACCCAGCTCTGGAGGTTAAGTCTTGTGGTTGTTTGTTCTTTTCAGACGAGCGGCCAATCAACCTCAGGGTGGTCAGCCAGAACATGCAGGAAGGGGACATCCCATTGGGCAAGCAGCTAGCCAATGAGCTGAAGCGTCATCACAACAACCACAACAACAACAACAACAACCACCAGAACCACAACACAGAGGACAGCCACGCTCCCGCTGCAGGTGGGTAGAACCCTGGGGAACCGGGGAACCACTCCTTAACTCAGGAGAACAGTAGAACCAGGGAACCACTCCTTATCTCAGGAGAACGGTAGAACCAGGGAACCACTCCTCATCTCAGGAGAACGGTAGAACCAGGGAACCACTCCTTATCTCAGGAGAACGGTAGAACCAGGGAACCACTCCTCATCTCAGGAGAACGGTAGAACCAGGGAACCACTCCTTAGCTCAGGAGAACAGTAGAACCAGGGAACCACTCCTTATCTCAGGAGAACAGTAGAACCAGGGAACCACTCCTTCCGATACTGGTACCGGTATCGGTTCAACTCAACATAGGACCCATCTCCTGACCTCTGACCCATCTCCTGACCTCTGACCCACCTCCTGACCGCTGACCCACCTCCTGACTTCTCCCAACCATCTCTTCCTCTCTCGTCGTTCTCTCACAGAAAACGGAAGCCTGCAACAGCGGGTTCTGAGCAACGCGGACAAGAAGACCATCAAGTCTGAGCCCGAAGACTCCCCAGAGTGACCTCTGACCCCCAACCCCCTCCCCCCCACCACCACCACCCCCCCCCCTGCTGGTCCTCCCCCAGTTTGCAGTCGTCATCCCGGACACTAAGCACAGCCATCGTAGCGCCTTAACAACCGTTGTTGCCTCATGGATAGCCTTTATTTTCTTTACTTTTCATTTGAAGGGACAACAGAGGGTTGTGGCCGCAGCCGTGTGGAACCCCCCCCGCGGCGGTCCTCGCGTCACGTGTCATGTCATGTTTTCACCATGCACATCGGTTTGACCGCGTCTGTTCCTGCCTGCCAGCGGGCTCCGTGGTTGGGCGGCTGGATTGTGACCCCCCCCCCCCCCCCCCGGTCGGTCCTGGTGCAGGACGGCAGACCCCTCTGG